>NC_140591.1:1457279697-1457564697 GCF_964204655.1 Triturus cristatus
GTCAGAGCTTGGCTGGCCTGGGGTGCAAGTCTCCAGCCATGGACTACAATCTCTGTCCCGCCGTATTACTTGTAGCCCAGGAAGGGCATCCATGCTTGGTTGGGTTACAGGGCTCTGACCAGACCCTGGGTCAGAGTTCTGGTTGTCTTGGGGAAGGAAGCTCCCCAGCCCTTTCTCCATTCCCTGGCCCACTGCAGATCTCACAGGCTTGTGGAGGTCTCCCTTGATTGGCTGGGTGAAGAAGCTCTGGCTGGGTCCTGGGTCAGACTTCCTGCAGGCTTGAGGTGGAACTCACCAGCCCACTGCTGCAGCTCCTGGCCCGCTGTGTCTTAGAGTAACCAGGATGGGGTCCCAGAGGCCCGGCAAGCTACCCCTGCTTAGCCAGATTAAGAAGTTCTGATTGGGCAATGGGTTAGAGGTTTGACTGGCCAGTTCCCAGCCTTGGGCTCTATTCCACAGCCCAATGAGCTCAGAACTGAAGCCCGCAGGCCTGGGGAGGGCTTCCTTACGTGGCCAGGTTAATAAGCTCTGAATCTGTCCCAGGTCAGAGCTGTGGTTGGCCTGGGGTTGAAAGCCCATGGTTGAAAGTCAATAGCTCTGGGCTCCATTCTCTGGCCTGTCATGTCACTTATAGAGCAGGAAGGGGTCAAAAACTGCTGACAAGTTCTCCCCTGCTTGGCCGGATAAAGACGCTTTAACTTGGCCCATGTCAGAGTTCAGGCTTGTCCCGGGGGTGGGGGGTTAGCACCAAGCCCTTGGCTCTATTCCACGGCCCGTCATGTCTTGCAGTGCCTAGAACAGGGTCCAGCAGGTCTGGGAAGTTCTACTCTACTTGGTCCAAAAGGTGCATTTATGCTGCAGGTCAGACCTCTGTTAGGCATCCCTCAGCTCCTTACCTGATGCCCAGGCTCCAAGAATCTAGTTCACAGAGTTTCTCCGCACCAGGATTTTTTTTTCATTTTGATAGTTACTTCTACCTGCAAATTTCCCACTCAATGAATAAATTCCCAAGCAATACCTTCCAAGGATGCAGGCTGATAAATGGTTAAATGAGTAAATCTTGCAGAACAGATCTGGCTATGTGCCTGTCCTTACACACTTCCAAGTCCAAACAGTAGTGTTTGACGAACATGTGCTGGCCCATGTCACTGCTTTAAAGATCTCTTCACTGAAAACACCTCTTGCAAAAGCAGAAGATTAAGGCTTGGTCATGAGAGAATGGGCTGTGATTACCTAAGGCAGTTTTTTTGGGCAACGGCATAGTACATTTTTATGCAGAGATCATCCAGCAGGAAAATGGCCACTTCTGAACCGCTCTGCCCTTCATACTGCCACAATAGCCAACAAACAGCTGGTTATCTGATCTAAAGTCCCCAGTATGTCCATTTAGGAACTAAGTGCCTGCCTAGGATTCAGGTGATGAAGATGTTCCTCCACCTATGTGGGATGCGGCAGCTATAAAAAGATGGAACAGTGATGAACTGGCCCAGATGAAAGGGAGTAATCACCTTGCCAACGAAAGCAGCTGTCGTTTGCACCATCAGGTTGTCAAGGACCTTAGTTGTGTCGAGGAGCTGGCAGGCCTGAAGGTGAACTGGTCTAAGTAGTGTCTCTTTCCAGTATCCAAGGTAGCAGGGGGCCCCCAGACTACGGAGGGGGTACGGTGGGAATATACCAGTATAGTGTACTTGGGGACGCGAGTATACCATGACCGCGCAGACTTAGTAGAGGGCAACATTGGTAGGGCGATACGTGGTCTTCGGGGCAGTATGGACTTCTGGCAATCATTGCCGCTGTCCCTGATGGGGAGGGTGGCGCTTCTTAAGATGGTGGCGCTCCCCCGGTTGCTGTATTATTTTAGAACGCTGCCAGTTTGGATCCCGGCGTCACTGTTTAAACGACTCCAACAGTTGATCACGGGGGTCCTATGGAATGCCGGTCGGCGGCGAGTAGCTTTACATAAGTTGATGAGACCGCGGGGAGAGGGCGGGTTGGCGGTTCCAGACCTGGAGACCTATTATTTAGCCGCTCAGCTCCAATGGCTGACCCAGGCGGTGGCTCAAGAGTTCCGAAGAATTGGGGAGGGTGCGGCTGGGCAGATTCCCGCTTATATCCTAGCCCGGATCATCTTACAGCAACCGCTCCGTATCAGGGATCTATCCACTGAGGTGCAGACCTATCGGTTGTGTTGAAATAGGAGTCAAAGGAGGGCGCGGATCGCCTGTCCATATGCACCAGAGATACCACTTTTGATGTGCCAGCAGCTGCCGCTTGGGGGCGACTGGTCGGCATTGACAGAGTGGAGCGATGCGGGCTTGACGGCGATGGGGGATATATATGAAGATGGTGTGCTGTTGCCTTTCAATTCTGTGTGTGAGCATTACGGCCTGCCGCGTGGGGATTACTTGCTTCATGCGGCCTTAGTATCGGCTATTCAGCGCCGGTGGAGGAGTGGGTTATCGGAGCCGCAGACCTCCATGGCTTGCCAGTATGTGGTGTTGGCAACAGGCACCGTTAAAGCGGTCACATGCTTGTATCGGCGAATGACTAATGAACGGTTAGTCCCCCTTGAAAGGTTGAAACAGCGATGGGAGGAAGATATTGGAAGGGACATACCCGATAAAGCGTGGGCTGAACTGCTCGAGCCCCCTTGGAAGTGTTCTAGAAATGCCTGTTTCCAGCAGATCCAATTTTTTATTTTACACCGCGCTTATCTAACCCCAGCAAAGGTTCAATGCTACTTTCACACACCTACGGCGTCCTGCCCCCGCTGTCGAGCGGAGGGGGCTGATCTTTGCCATATGCTTTGGGGTTGTCCTCAGATCAGGGCTTACTGGGGAGAGGTGTGGTCGTTGCTTTGCACCATCACAGGCAGGGAGATTGAACTCGGTATGAGCCCGTGCTTTTTGCACTGGTTTCCCCACACCTCCAAGAATAAAATAACCAGTAAATTTATAGACCTAGGGTTGGCACTAGCCAAACGGGAAATTACTGCCAATTGGAAGTCGCAGCGGGGACCGAGATTGAAGAAATGGAGGGCGGAACTTACTAGGTGGGCAGACTGTGAGGCGGTCATTCGGGTACAGGCGGCTGCCCGTGCTCATAGCGATAGGGCGCTGGATTTGGCCCAGGCCTGGGGCACACTGACAGAACTATTGAAGGTTGCCGGCTCTGAGACGGGCGAGGCCTTCGAACCGGAGGAGGGGCAGGTCCTCCCTTCCCCTGAGTCGAATTAGAAGTGCGGAAAGCTTATGGAGTAGAGTGGAAGGAGTGGGTGCCTTGATATGTATCCAATCAATAAGTCATGCCGGAGGGGGGTGGGTAGGGGATGGGGGGTGAGGGGAGGGTCGTCATACAGGCTAGTTGCTAGGTTTTGTTTTAGTGGTATCTATAGCACCAAGGAGCCTTATGAGTGGAGTATCCGTGACTTATACCTGGGCAGGCTGCCGGAAGGTGGACACTGGATGGTGGAATTACAGGGGACTACTCCGCAGGGTTGTAGGGGGAGCTAGGACTCTGTTAGCACAGATTAGAGTTGACGGTGCGAAGCTGTGCCTTGCTATGTCTCATGTAAGTGCTGGAATTGTATTGTATTGTTTTTTGAGTGTTCTGAAAAGTAAATAAAAATACATTTAAAAAAAAATAAATAAAAAAAATCAGGTTGTCAAGGACAAGATTGTGAATAGGGACAGACACTCAGTGCTTGCAGTTCACTGACCTGTGTCACCAAAGTAAAAGCAACCCAAAAATACTGCTTTTACAGTCAACAGCTATAACTGACAACTATGAAGGGGCTCAAATGAAGCCCCCATCAAAAAAGTGAGAACAAGATTTAGGCCCCACTGGGGCATAACAAAAGGATTATGGAGTGGTACAAATTAGTCAACCCCGTGAGCAACCTCATCACAGTAGAGGATTTCAACAGGGAAGGCTGGTTTGGGAGACAGAGGAGCCCTGACAACGACACCAAATAACCCTTGACAGTGCCCACCACACATTCTCTCCGAGCCAGAGAGAGAGTGTGAACTGGAAGACTTCTAACAATCTTGTCTGCAAGGGATCAACATCTGCTCAAAATTGTTCCATCTCCTAGAATAAACAGATTTCATAAAAGGTTACTGAGTGGACACCATCTGAGGCAGCAGCTGAAAGGAGCTTAGGTGTCGCCGCTCAATCTTCATGCAGGAAGGAAGAGACTCTGAAGATTAGGGTACAGAATCCTCCCCTTAACTGGGAGAGGCGATCCACCTTGAGAGGCAGTCAAAGCGGGAGACATAGGGAAAGTTGCAGAATGCCTGCGTACTGCACCCTTCTTGGACCATCCATGGTAGAAAGATTGACTTCAGCCCGATCTAGGCGAACCTTCCGCAGAACTCATGGAATCAAAGGTTTGGGCGGAAAAACATAGTGAAGCACAAACTTCCAACTAAACTGAAATGTGTCCTCCAATGCTCCCCTCAGTAGAACTGCTAGCACTGAGCATTTTTGAAGGAAGCAAACAAGTCCACCTGAGCAGTGCTTCACAGGACAAAGATGTCCAAGAGCACCTCCTGTAGAAGGTGCTACTTATGATTGGTAAGATAATGCCAGCTCAAGCTGTCGGCTTTGACTTTCACCAGCTAGGTGATTGGCCGTTAACAGCATTTCTTGATGGCATGTCCACAACCACAGACTCAATGCTTCTTGACAAAGGAGTTGAGAGCCACTTTCCTCTTGCTTGTTCACATACCACATTGCGTTGTATTGCCTGTTTTGGACTGACCAACCACAAATGCATGGAAGACGTTGAGTGCCAGTTGATCTGCCTGCAGTTCTAGCAGATTGATATGAAGCATCGGCTTTACTGGAGCTTAGAGGCCTTGGAAAAGATGAACATGGTGTTAAGGAATGCTGCTGGGGCTGAAATTGTAGCCAGGAAGTCATGGTATGACAGAAAGGGTACCAAAGGTTGCTTTAGATAGGCCTGTACAGCCACAGGGTCTGGGGCGGTGCCGGCTTAGAATTCTCCAGAGGCACCAACTCCAGCTCAGAGTTTGAAGTTCCTGTGGAAGCCAGGGAATGCCTGGGTGACTTACCTATTGATGAATGCTTCTTGTGCTTCACAGGTTTTCTTCGCTTGCTCAAGGAGTGTGAAGTCGGTAATGTCGAGCAGACTAGGGAATGATGCTGGCCTCGTTTGTCATTGTGGGCCCGCCTCATAGAAGGTTTTGCTTACATCTCCTTAATTGTCTCGGGGTGCATACTGAGGCAGAATTCAGATAACTTTGACTAATGGTCTGATCCCAGGCACCACAGGGAAATAGAGTGAGGGCCATGATGGACATCTTATCCTCGCAGTCCCTGCAGGACTTAAAGCCTGAACACTCTGAGGGAGACATTGCTCCAGCGGAAAGGGCAAATTTACATATCCTCCCTGCGTCACAGACCCGTCATCACACTTACTCATTCATACACGCATTCATTGGCGGGGCCCATAATACCAACACTCATACGTTTCACTCGAATCTGCACACAGGAGGAAAAGAAGCACTGGACATGTGAGGGTACCTTGTTACCTATCGGGAGTAATTCTTTATATTATATACATTATATACATCTGTACCTATAGCATCCTAACTTTAACATCAAGGCACTCCAAGACTTGGTCAATGGACCAATTAGTTGGACTGGTTGATGGTGATTTAGAACCAGCGAAAACACATTTAAAGCTTCGGAAACTTTCGGTTAACTTTCAATACCTTATTAAAGATTCACAAAGCCGTTTCTTATTAATCAAAGTTAGATTATCTAATTAAGTCACTTTGTGTTGGCATATTCAGGATTACAGTTCAACAATTTCTCTTTGAGCGATTTCCAGTCTTTGATGTCTAACTTAAATTGACATAACATATATATTTACCTAAATTTGGACGTTGGCGACCACCCCCAGAAGAACCCGTCAGCCCACAGCAATAAGCAAAATTCCTTCAGATGGAATTGTCCTCTTACCATCAAAGAAAACCCAGGTAAGTCCAGGAAATCTCCCTCAGCACGACACAGCCCCTACGATTTAGCCAAGGGACCAAGCGATCGCACCAACGGACCAACAATCCAGCAAATCGACTCTCCACACCAACAGCCTAACAGCAATAAGGATAATGATGATGATATACTTCTAAACCCCCCCTTTTTATACTCTTTTTCTCCTTACTTTTAGGACAATGTGCAACAATTTAGGGGTGGAAAGTGTTCTGATTGGCTAAACCCTCCGAAAATTGTAAGTCTATTCAATATTCCCAGGTTTGCATGTTTCCCATGAGACCGAGCATGACATCTTCCCAATTGTATTCTTTTTTGTAGTTTCACAGGCGAAAGTTCCGAAGTAACAACATGTAAGCCTTCTTGTACAGGTTGTTCATTGTCCTCTCAGTCATTCACATTAGTTTGGGTCTTGGCAGTCCTCCACGTTCCTATCCTTGACAAGTAACATTTTGTTTCTCATCGGAGGTCGCTTGGAGATCTTCAGAGCCATCCGAGTCTGCGCAGTGGACATCGTGCTCACATGACGGTGGCCACTTCCGAACTCCATTTTGTGTACTGCGGCCTAGTAGGCCCGAATGCCAACTTAAGCATAAACAAACATAACAGTAATTAATATATAGAAATGAAGATTCTAATGTTAAACCCACACTAATCCCAATATATATTAGTATTGTCCTAGCTTGTAGCAACATTTAAAGCAATAATACTCATCATTCTGCAATACTGGAAGCACAAACCATCACAAAAGCAACATAAATCATGCAATTCTCTATTTCAACACATCCTACAGTTAGTTTGCGTACCATAGTTAATCATTTAATTATTAGCCATGCAATTTGCATTTTAGTGTTTATTAAGGTGCAAGGGTTGATTAAATTTACCACTGCACACAATTAGTGCAAGTTAATATTTAGAATGATTACGTAATTAATATTTCATGCAAAAATAGAGGAGGTATACAAAATTTTGCTTTACCTGCTCCATCAAGATCCTAGCACTTGCACTAAAAAAGACATTTTGTGAATCACTAAGGTGCAAAAACTCACATAGAATGAGTTCCAGATCCACATCAAAGGTGTGTGGAAAAAAAAGAACTGACATCGTTGCACCAGGGTGGGCACTATATGGCTTCGGCAACATCACCAAAAATCACTCACAGCACCAATAGGGACCAGCACCCCTTACCTGCATCAAAGAGCTTTGAAGTTTCCAGATACAGTCTGATGCCTGGGATTATTCAACTGGTGATAAATCTGCAGGTAAAAGTATCCATCAGAAAGTAATTATGTTTGATGGGTTAAAATCCTTTCTAACTGAAAACTAGAAATTCTAGGTATCATTCAAGTGCTGAGCTCTCATAAAACTCTGCCTTATGTGATTAGGGTCTTGTAAGAGTTTTTCCATTCTCCCAGGCAGTCTTCTAGTACTCAATCCACCACTACCTGTTCCATACACAGGGCATACTTCTTATGTAACTCAAAGAATTATGGCACTCAAAAGAGGGAGCAAGAATGTACCTTGTTCCCACAAATGTCACCAGCAATCCTAGAGGCTCAAAGGCCCATAGAGGAGGAACAGGTGGCCCATCCATCTCAAGTGGCAGGGGGCTGCTTGTCAAGTTTTTATTTTCTAACATTCTCTCTCCCTTTCTTTCCATGTTGTGTATTTATTTCTTATTTTGGCTTTCCCCCCTTTTTCTTTGTTTGTTTTATGTTTCACTGCTTTCCACTCAACCCATCTTTCCTCTGTTCTCCTTCCATGTTGCTCTTTTCATCTTGCTTCCTCTTCCTTTCTTCCATCACTTATTATCTTCCATATGTTGTCCAAATTTTATTCCTTGTTTTCTTCCTTTTCATTTCTTTCACCTCATATTTCACCTGCTTCTATTTAGACCTTTCCATTTTTTGCTCTATCTTCCCTTCCTTCTTTACATATTTTATCATATTTCATTCCTTCTTTTCTTGCATCTTTCTATCCTTTTTTCCATCATGCACTTCATGCTGTTTCCTTCTTTCCTTCATCGTAACTTCTGAATTTCAATTATCATAATTTGTTTATTTCCTATTATGTTTCTCTACTTTCTGTCATCTTTTATTTGGCATTTTTTCCTTTCATATTCCTTTCATCTTTACTCCATCTTTTTGTTCCTCCTTTATTTCAGACCTTTTTCCATTCTTGATCCTTTTCATCTATTTTTTCATCTTTCTCATATCTTCCTTTTTAAAATTCCTTCCTTTTTTATCCCTACATTAATATATCCATCATTTCCTTATTTACTTTTTCTTTACGCCTTTCATCCTCCGTTTCCTCTTTGTTTTATCAATTTCTTCTGCTTTTCATTATTCATCTTTTAGCCCTTTTTCTTTTGGAATCATTTCATTCTTTCTTTCATCCTTTAACCTATGCCATTTTCTTTCCTCTTTTCTTCTTTGAATTCTTTTATCCTGACTTTTGTTTGTTCTTTTATTCTATCTGTTGATTGTTTCTTTCCTTCTCTCTTCTCACTCTATTTATTTTCCTCATTATCATTCTTATGGCATTTGGCTCTTTTGGTACCCTGGGGCCACATCCTTGTGTTTCTTTAAGCATTTCTCTGCATTTCTCGAAGGGTAACCCCCTTTGAAGCTGAAGGAGCAGGGCTTCACAAGAATCTTGTTCTTGTGCTTTGCTTGTTTTTTGTGCCTGAGGGTAGATAAAACCGCTATAAAGAATACTGTTGTCAAAGTTAGTCCTACAATCACTATTTGAGGTACTCCTCAAGGTATCAGTGGGATCTGGAAATGCCTATCTGGAAGAGTTGATGTTGGTTGCAGCAATAAAATCAGAACCTTGTAATGCCTGGTCATTCAATTCCATATGTGATAAAAGCATATTACTGTGGGATTGATGTTCAGTAGTAACTAAGGCGGCTGTCTGGAGGAAAGCTCAGTATTTGGGCTTACCGCTTACTATGTGACGCTTACTATGTCATGAGCATGGGGCATCAAGTGTCAGCACTGATAAGCGTAAAGCGTCAGGTTCATGGAGGTTGCACTACATGATCCCAGAGACAATGAAACGCATTTCCTAGAGGCCTATGAACTCTCATGAGCAGTGCTTAATTTGTGCCGGTGCTTTCCGGTGCTTAGCACCGGCACTTATATTTCAGGGCCGGGTCTATTGAATTTTTCTCCCCTGGGTCCAGTAATAATTTTTTTTAAATGTACGTACATGTCCTGTTTCCAATTTCCTTTGGATGCCGGCCTGGTATGTCAGCAGAGAATGGAAAGGGGGGGCTCTTGGCCCCCCCGCCTGCATGGCAGTGCGGCAACCTCCCCCGGACTTCTCGGTGGTGGGGCGTGTTCACTGGGGGCGCGCCCTACCACCGATTGGCTGCCTACGTGACCCGGATGTCGTTAATCGACATCCGGGTCGGAGGGGAGGGGGGGGGGGGCGTGCCACTGGGGGGATAAAGCGGCGGGGAGCGCCCAGGTGACCCCCTTGTTCCCTGGACGCTCCCCCACATCGGACGTGCCCTGGCGCTCAGGGCGGTAAATTTTCCCTTTTCTTTTGTCTTACAGGTCGGCTGGCTGAATCGGGACTCTTCGGTGCTGGTTTGCCGCCTGCTGGGGGAAGCTGCTGTCGCATCGCTTCTTCACGCCTTCGTTGCTGACGCGGACGGCAGGTTTCAGGAGCACGAAGACTCGCCTGGAGGCATCGTGTGATCCGGGAGTGTGATCTCTTCATTTTGCAGGGGTTGTGCAATTCGGACGGGGAAGGCGGCATCGTATGGCCCGGGCGTCTGCACAAGGGGCCACGAGCGTGTGATCCGGCGGCGGCAGCGTGCGAGGAACCAACAGGTACCGGGAGGCGGTGTCACACCCCTCCTGCGATCGTTCGCGGTGCGTGTGTGGTCCCAAGCTGATACGGGCACGCTAAGGTTTTGTGGATAATGGGCATGGTTTGAGACTCTTTACTCGCAAGATACCTAGGTTAAACTCACATTCATCTGTGACTGAGTCTCGGCAGGATAACGGAACATCGTGCGATTCAGAGCAAGTCACTTAACCTCCCAGTGCCAAACGAAAGCAAAGATTGGCATTAGCTACAGGAAGCCCTTAACCACTCAGCAGTAACCGGGTGCCATCGCGTGTAGGGGTGGGGGGAGTGTTTCTATATGCGGTGAGCAAGCTCCGTGGCGCCCGAAGTAGGCATTGAGCGTGGTACATACACTGGTAATTTTGTCTAATTACTAACAGTAGGTTAATTAAGCGGTGTTGTTGCAGGTTCGTTGGTTTATAGCTACATACCTTTTCTAAGCGTGGTGCAGTCCGCTTTCACCAGCTATTTGTATTTAACATTAGTGTGTATTAATGCATTCTCTATTTTAGGCACGTGAACGCTGCATTCTTGTATTTCACGTTGCGAACGGACTGGTGGACATCGCTGTGGTCGCGGGCGAAATTCCGGCTGAGAGTGCGCCGGATCTTGAACGGTAAGAGGAGAGCGGGGGGCTCGCATTGCATTGCTTCTGGTAGCCGCCGGGTGGGTCTACGTTAGAGTTTACTCATCCCTGACAAACCGGATAAGCCGGGGCGTTGCGGTTACGGTTGCATGGTGCTTACAGTCCCCTGTATATCCTCCATCTGGTGAAGGTAATAAGCATACTTACGCCTGTAGTAGGGTATTAGTGTAGGGCGGTGCACCCAAGTCATGCCGGGGTCGATGGGTAGTGAAGGGGGGTCCAGGATGGAGGCTATGATGCAGGCCATGATGCAGGAGATGAACAGCATTAATAGGAGATTGAGTAAAGTGGATGAATTGGAGGCCCGCATGAATGAAAGGTTTACTGATCCCCCAGTCCCTTCAGGCAGGCCCGCACGGCAGCGGAAGGCACCCTTGCCAAGAGGGGATTTTGCTAGCCCACACAAGACATCTAAGGCAAAGAAGCGCAGGTGCAGTGCCCCAGCCCCAGTAGTACCGGTTTCGATTCCACCCGCACCCGCGGTTCCGGTAGCCCTTATACCTGTGCCGGTAGTCCCGGCGCCCGTTACACCGGCTCCTGCTATGCCGCTGGCGCTACCTCCTGTGGGGCCTGCCCCCCCGCCCGTGGTACCGATCACAGTGCCGGGCCTGCCGCCGCCGGTCACTCCGTCGCCTGCCATACCGGTGCCACCGGCCATGCCCCCTGGGGCGCTGGTGGTCCCAGTGGACAACCCGGACTCGGTCCCGCCTGAATTGGCATCCCAAATAGCGGCTTTATTGCCATGGCTAAAAAAGGGGGGCGTGTTACCAGCGTCATCAGATCATGCTGCAGAAGCAGCACAGTTGGTAGAAAAGATTAAATCAGCAGCGGCAGCGGAGAGAGCTGCGGTTCCCTCCTCTTCTTCACTTGCAGGTTCCAGCCCCGCCCAACCGAAGGCAGATGGTGGTCAACCGGCCGCGGCGCAGGAAAATGGTAAGGAGGTGGCCCTGACCCTCTTGGGTGATGGGTCATTGCCCTCTAGGAGTGAGAATTTGGCACAACATGTGTCCCAGGCAACGAAAGAATTGATTTGGGCGGGAAAATATATTTACATTTTTTCATTGCTACTGGATCACAGGGAGATGGAACAGGCAAAGACACTAAAGGAGTGGATGTATCCAAGTGAATGGAGGGCACAGTGTGCTAGATTTAGGGTGGAGGAAACTTTGCTCAATTGGGTTAGGGCTTTCGCAGTATTCACGACCATCATGGCCGAACGGCCTCCTAATGTGCAGGCGCCATTGGCTTGCTACCAGAGTAGGATTGTGGGGTGGAGCGAGCAGTACCTGGGGGATGCCTGGAAGGAGTATGATGTCAATTTCAGGAAAGCTAAGGAATTTGACACATCATTGACATGGGACAAGGTTGACTCTGTGTCATGGCATAGGCAGTTCTCAGGGAGCTCTGCCCCACTGCAGTCCACCAGTGCGGTCAGGGGGTACTCCACCAGACCTCAGCACCCCTTTCGGGCGGCTCAGGGGAGCGAGGTCCCGGGTAGGGGTAGGGGGGGGGTATGAGAGGAAAGGAGTGTGTTGGGATTTTAATAAGCGCACCTGCACGAGGCCCCCTGGCACCTGTAAATTCAGACATGCATGTTCAGTCTGCGGTCATCCCTCCCACCCCGAGTTATCTTGCAGGTCCAAGCAGGGCAACCACAGTCAGAGGGGGAGGGGGAAGCCAGTGTAGTTCAGATATTTTGGATATACCAACCCCTATAGATGTTTTGGCAATGATCCCTTGGTTCAATAGGTACCCGAATCACACAGCGGCCACTCTACTACAGGAAGGTTTTTCTCAAGGTTTTAGGATCCCGGCAGGGGGTTACACAGGTAGCGCACATTGCAGGAACCAACTGTCGGTGCAACATAACCCCTCAGTGGTGGCTGCTAAGATTAGCAAGGAACTGTCCCTGGGTAGGATAGCTGGCCCTTTCCAGAAGGTGCCTGTCCCCGATTTTGTGTGTTCTCCACTAGGGGTAGTACCCAAAAAAGAGAGAGGGGAGTTTAGATTGATTCACAACCTGTCGGCACCGAGAGGTGCGTCACTGAATGATGCGATTGATGAGGGGATTTGTAGTGTTAAGTATGCCTCATTTGACCAGGCAGTTGATTTATTGCGGGCGCTGGGGCCTGGGGCATTGATGGCAAAATCAGACATAGAATCTGCCTTCCGCCTCCTCCCAGTCCATCCTCTGGACCACCACCTCTTAGGTTTCACTTTCGATGCCAAGTTTTATATGGATAAATGTATGCCCATGGGCTGTTCTATCTCATGTGCTTACTTTGAGGCATTTAGCTCATTTTTGGAATGGGTTATGAGAGAGGTGACGGGCCACCGGCAGGTTATGCATTATCTGGACGATTTCCTTTTCTTAGGTGCGGCGGGATCTCAGGAGTGTGCTTGGGCGTTGCAGGAATTTTGCGTGCTCATGCGGGCTTTTGGGGTCCCGCTAGCGCCGGGAAAAACGGTGGGCCCGTCCACCTGTTTGGAATTCCTTGGTATCGAAATTGATTCCGTGGAAGGATGCTTCAGGTTACCCATGGCCAAGGTATCTAGCTTTAGAGCAGCCCTACGTCAATGCCTACGCAAGGACAAGGTTACATTGCAACAACTACAGGAGGTGGTGGGGCAATTGAATTTTGCGCTCCGGGTCATCCCAATGGCACGCCCTTTTTCACGCTCTATTGCCCAAGCTATGAAAGGTCTACGGGAGAAACACCACCACACGAGGTTGTCATCTGAGGTTCGCCAGGATATGCTTATTTGGATGGCATTCCTGGAGGATTTTAATGGCAGAGTAGTGTGGCCAGGTCCTCCCTCCACATCGGCGGAATTGGGCTTATGGACGGACGCTGCTGGGAGTACCGGCTTTGGCACCATTCTGGGTACCAGGTGGGTCGCCCAGCGGTGGCCAGCAGAATGGAGGACACAGGGATTGACCACCAATATTGGCTTTCTGGAGCTCTTCCCGATATGGGTAGCATTGATGGTCTGGCCGGAACACTTATGCAACCAATCCGTGGTGTTCTGGTCGGATAACATGACGGTTGTGGAATGCATAAATCAGCAGGGGGCACGCTGTCCATTCATACTTCGTTTACTGAAGGAGATTGTGTTGCAATGCTTAAAATGGAATGTGGTTTTCAGAGCTAAGCATGTCCCTGGCGTCCTCAATATTGCAGCTGACTCCCTTTCTCGCTTTAAAATGCAGGTTTTCAGGGAACATCTTCCAGCGGCAGATCCCAAGCCGGCGCAATTCCCGGCAGTACTTTGGCAGATTGGTGCCCCAGACTACAGGACCTCGTGGTTGCTAGCTTAGCCCCCAAGACCAAGACAGCTTACGAAGGGGCGTTTTTGTCTTACCGGGCGTTTTTGGGGCAAGAATGGGAGGCTAGGTGGGCCCAGGAGGACAGCTTTGCAGTTTACCTAGAATCGATGCACAGGGAAGGGCGCTCAGTGGCGACTGCGAACAGACATAGGGCGGCGGTCTCCTTCTTTGCGCAGGGTAAGGGTATGCGAGATCCCACTAACACCTTTCTGGTGCGCAAGGCCTTGAGGGGTTGGCGCCGTTTACAGGGTTACCGGGGCGATAGGAGAAGGCCCATTGGGCTGACACGGCTGACGGCCTTATTGGAGGCGCTGCACAGTGTTTGTAGCTCCCAGTGGGAGGTTATCTTGTTCAAGGCGGCATTTTCCCTGGCCTTCTATGGGGCTTTGAGGGTTGGGGAATTGGTTGCTGGGTCAAAAGCTGATAGAGTGGGGGGACTACGGTGGGCCGGGGTGGAGATCAGGGAGGACGTTATGAGAATAACAATTCAGAGATCAAAAACCGATCAGGACTCTCGGGGTCACACCATAGTGCTCCATCGGGCGCGGGCCAACCCCTGCTGCCCGGTTTCTCACGTGGAGGCTTTCTGCAGGCAGCGGGAGTGCACGGCGGGGGACACACTGCTGTGTCACGCCGATGGTACACCATTGACTAGGTACCAGTTTAGGCGAGTCTTGGAGCTAACGGTCAGTCTGGCAGGGTTCGATCCAAGGGAATTCGGCACCCACTCATTTAGGATTGGGGCAGCAACTGAGGCAGTGGCGAGGGGTCTCTCAGTGGAGAATGTGAAGACACTGGGGAGATGGTCGTCTGAACGTTACAAGAGTTATGTACGAATTGACATGTTGTGACAAGATGGTGCTCACGCCCGGTATGTTTCTGGTTTTTTGCAGTTTCTCAAGCCTGTCACGCAGGGGAGGAACTCGTCACCGGGCGACAACGACCAACATCGGCACAGCACGGAGGACACAAGAAATTGGTGATTTGGATTGTGGGCCACTCTTATGTTAGGCGTGCGGAACATGTTTTTCTTTCAGGAGACCGTAGGACGAGTGCAGCGCAAAAGGGGTTGGATATATCATTTTTCGGGAGGGGGGGTTTATGCCTCAGCCAGTTTCGGAATTTTTTCCAGGGACTCTTAGCTCAGCAGCGGCCCCCCCCGTCAGTGGTGATACTTCACCTGGGGGAGAATGATTTGGCAAAATTGGGGAGGCGCGTGCTTATTGAGGAGATCATTTCCACTGCGGGGTGGGTGGCCAGGGCTTGCCCGGGTTCCACAGTAGTTTGGTCGCAACGTATTCCTCGGTGGCAGTGGCGAGGGGGGGTCTCGGTCAGGGCGTTGAATCACTCGGTACGGAGGGTCAACACACAGTTGGACAAATTATTTCGGACCCCCCAGTTGCAGACGATTCCACATGGGTGTATCTGGGGCGAGCATTTTTATTTGAGGGACGGGGTGCACTTGACGGAGGCAGCGAACGTCTTGTGGTCTAATAATGTCTGGGCCTGGTTGGAGGGATTTGCAAAATAAGCGCGCTCCTGGTTTAGGTCTGGGTAGAGGGGGAGGCCAGATCGTCGGTTAACAATGCTGGCCTGTGGCGGTAAGGTCATGACCGGTGAGCAGCTATTTGAAGGTCTGAGGGGGCGGGCATCATCCTACGGAGGTGCCCGCCCAGGGGGAGGGGCCATTGGCCCCTCCTAGAACTTCAGGGGCAAGGTAACTGGTGCTTCAAAGGGCCGCGGGTTGGGGAGTCACGCTTTCCTTAGGCTGGTAGCCACCCCGCGCGCGCATACTCATGACGTCACCGGATGGCGCAGAGTAAGGGCCCTCCTTTAGTGGGTAAATGAAGTTCACGGCGTGGACCGGGTAATTACCGGGCCCGGCTGCGCATGCGCACACCTATAGGGGAGGCGCAGCTAGTAGGACCTGACACCGGTTAGCGACCTTGCCATATGGCCCAGAAATGTTAGTATACAAAAATGCAGAGGAGGATGTTAGACTCGGTTAGGAAACAATCTGTATTAGAGTCTTTGTTAAGGATAGTCACTCACACCTGTTGACAATAATGTATATAATGTCCTGCTGAATTTTTGTATAACTGTTTATCATGCAAATTTAAAATTTATTGTTTTTGTACTTAATAAATACGGCCGGGGGGTCTCGCGACCTCCCGCCTTCCAAAGATACCACGTCTAGGTGCTGTGTCCGGGGGTGGTGTGGTCATAGGGGGAGGGCGGTAGCCAGTCACTGACCATGTGGAAAGGGGGGGCTCTTGGCCCCCCCGCCTGCATGGCAGTGCGGCGACCTCCCCCGGACTTCTCGGTGGTGGGGCGTGTTCACTGGGGGCGCGCCCTACCACCGATTGGCTGCCTACGTGACCTGGATGTCGTTAATCGACATCCGGGTCGGAGGGGGGGGGGCGGGCCACTGGGGGGATAAAGCGGCAGGGAGCGCCCAGGTGACCCCCTTGTTCCCTGGACGCTCCCCCACATCGGACGTGCCCTGGCGCTCAGGGCGGTAAATTTTCCCCACCCACCATCCCTTGAGTACGTGGTTGATGCGTTGCTAGTCCAACTAGCGGGCATTGGGCGCGTGAAACTGTTATGAGATGTTAGTTTCTGTTGAGGTTTTCTTTTAGGACTTTTTCTCCCATTGTAGTGATCAATATGGTATTGTGCAGTTATGTTCTTGACTATGCTTTCTTGTAGGCCTTTTTTCTCCCAAGGTAGTGAATGTTACTGTATTATGTGTAACTGATGCAGTCGTGTTTAGGCCCTTTTTTTTTTTTTTCTTTCCCTTGTAGCTTTATGGTGTTATACATGACGTGTGATTTTAGTCAGTGTAGTTGTCCTTTAGAATTTTTCTCCCATAGGTCGTCGTATTTATTAGGTATGGGGGCATGCGGTAAGGTCATGACCGGTGAGCAACTATTTGAAGGTCTGAGGGGGCGGGCATCATCCTACGGAGGTGCCCGCCCAGGGGGAGGGGCCATTGGCCCCTCCTAGAACTTCAGGGGCAAGGTAACTGGTGCTTCAAAGGGCCGCGGGTTGGGGAGTCACGCTTTCCTTAGGCTGGTAGCCACCCCGCGCGCGCATACTCATGACGTCACCGGATGGCGCAGAGTAAGGGCCCTCCTTTAGTGGGTAAATGAAGTTCACGGCGTGGACCGGGTAATTACCGGGCCCGGCTGCGCATGCGCACACCTATAGGGGAGGCGCAGCTAGTAGGACCTGACACCGGTTAGCGACCTTGCCATATGGCCCAGAAATGTTAGTATACAAAAATGCAGAGGAGGATGTTAGACTCGGTTAGGAAACAATCTGTATTAGAGTCTTTGTTAAGGATAGTCACTCACACCTGTTGACAATAATGTATCTAATGTCCTGCTGAATTTTTGTATAACTGTTTATCATGCAAATTTAAAATTTATTGTTTTTGTACTTAATAAATACGGCCGGGGGGTCTCGCGACCTCCCGCCTTCCAAAGATACCACGTCTAGGTGCTGTGTCCGGGGGTGGTGTGGTCATAGGGGGAGGGCGGTAGCCAGTCACTGACCATGCGGCCCACCCAGGTCCAGGCATGATGACTGCATCACGTTAGTGATGTCAGCAGTCACGCATGCTTTTCACCACAGAGCGTCGTCATGCTCCTTCCGTTTGGATGATTGTAGCTGAGGGCGGGCTGATAGTGATGTGGGGGCAAGGCAAGCTGGGAAAGTTCAGGACGTGCCGCTGAGACCTGTTAGATTACTTTCGGCCATGCAACTGTCCAGAGGCCCAGCTGAGGCTGCACGGAACAAACCGTGTTTCCAGTTTTTCAATGAACTCTCCGGGGCGCTTGTAACCTGTTAGCAGATAGCAGGCTCGCACTGAGGAGGAATGTAATGCTTTGGGTGTCAATCAGGTCAGTACAGAGGTAGATCGACAGAGCAGCACATGGGTGTCAGTCAGGTTAGGGCAGAGGTAGGTCAGCAGAGCTGTATATGGCAGTCAGTATGGTACAGCACTGCTGGAGGCTTCAGGTTAGGACAGAGGTAGATCGGCAGAGCTGCACATGGGTGTCAGGCAGGTCAGGACAGAGGCAGATCGGCAGAGCTGCACATGGGTGTCAGGCAGGTCAGGACAGAGGTAGATCAGCAGAGCTGCACATGGGTGTCAGGCAGGTCAGGACAGAGGTAGATCAGCAGAGCTGTATATGGTTCTCAGTCAGGTCAGCAGAGCGGAAGATCGGCAGAGCTGTACATGGGTGTCAGTATGGTACAGCACTGCAGAAAGCTTCAAGTTAGGGCCGAGGTAGATTGGCAGAGCTGTACATGGGTGTCAGTATGGTACAGTACTGCAGGAGGCTTCAGGTTAGGTCAGAGGTAGATCGGCAGAGCTGTACGTGAATCCTAGCACTGGATTGGCAGGAAATGTTATGCACATTAAAGCCGTAGGTCAGGATTTAGGTGCATCAAACTAAATGTTCACGGGTCCCATTGCCAGAACAGTAAGGCAATCTTTGCCTCAAGAATGAGTTGACTTGTCCGAGCAGTGGCTAGAGGACAGGCTTAGAAAAGCAAGTGCTGAAACTCTGTTTTTAAAGAGCACTGCAAGAGCTGTGCCTGAGTTCAAGTGCTCAGTGCACTCCATGCTGGGGTCGAGGTGCATTGGGAGAGTATTTGAACTGCAAGAAGCCATCTAGTGGTGGATTAAAGTGCAGGCTATATTTGTGTTCAGGTCTCGTAGCAGTGCTCCGCGGCCACAACTGAGTGAATGTCTCATCTGGAACTACAGGGTGTTCAAGATGAGAAGTGAAGGAAGCAAGATGGAGGGAAGAGGGTGTAGTGTCACGCCCAGTGATGAAAATGGTGCGCTAGTTAATAGCCTGCGGAGTGCGACCGTGGGGGTGTTGCAATTTTGTAGCCCGCTAGCGGTTGTAAATGGTAGAGCCCCGTGTTACGTGGGGCTCAGTTAAAAAAAGGTGTGGCCAGGTGGGCTCGGCCCCCAAGACCACCTAAGCCAGGACAAATAACATTATAGATACTGCCTCAGCATCATTTGTTCTAGGGCCTGCCACATGCTGATAGCCTATCACTGGGCCCCCCAGAGCCCCACTAGCCCGCTGGCAATCAGAGGTCCCGACACAACAATTGGTGATGAGGATAGGCCATATCTCCGGTCATCTGCATGCCCCCGTGTGGGGCAGCCGCATGATCCCTGCTGGGTGTGCAGTGCTTGTGCCGAGTGGGATGGTCTGTGCTTAAGTCTGCACATTTTCCAGACTCCACTGACTGCACACGATGCCTGGGAGGCGGTGCGACGGGGCGCATGGTACAGGTTAGATCGTGCATGCTATATGTTAGAACTGTGGGTCTGTAGTTGGCAATGGTATACACCTTTGTCCGAATAGGGACCCTTGCTTCTTGTCATGGAAAACGGGATACACTCCTGAATAACCCCTGCTCACCCCCTTGGTAGCTTGACACGAGCAGACAGGCTTATCTCAGAGGCAGTGTGTAAAGCATTTGTGAACACATTCAGTAATACAGTGACAACATTACAAATGGACACCACACCAGTTTAGAAAAAGAAGTAATCTTTACTAGACTTAACACAAGACCAAACGACAAAAATTCACAATACTGTAATAAAAATATGTCTTTAAAATGGTAGAAATAGCTTAGTTCAATGTAGATAGTAAATGCAACACTTTACTTTCAAAGTACCTTGGATGCGTCACACAAAACAAACAAAAGGGTCGCAGGGAAGGTGATGCGTCTGTTCCTTGTTTCGGGGGAGGTGATGCGTCGGTTCCTTACTGCAGCGCAGGGGAGGTGATGCGTCGGTTCTTTACCGGAGAGGAGGTGATGCGTCGGTTTCTTAATGTGATCCGGTGCGATGCGACAAGATGGCGCCTCAATGCAATGCGACGATCCAGCGCGATGCGACAAAATGGTGTCTCTGATGTAATGCGATGCTACAACGTGGATGCGATGTGTGCACGCCCAATGGCCGTGCGGCGAAATCGATGATCTTTGGAGCCGCTGCAGGCCCTGCAACACGCTTCTCCGGTGATGTGACGGCGACTTCTGCGGCGGAGGCATGCTTCTCCGGTGATGCGACACGCTTCGTCGGCGATGCAATGACATGCTTCTTCGGCGATGCGACCACAACTGCTGCGGCAGCGACACCAGTGCTTAATTTGTGCCAGTGCTTTCCGGCACTTATATTTCAGGGCCGGGTCTATTGAATTTTTCTCCCCTGGGCCCAGTAATTATTTTTAAAAAATGTACGTACCTGTCCTGTTTCCAATTCCGTTTGGATGCAGGCCTGGTATGTCAGCAGAGAACGGCCCACCCAGGTCCAGGCATGATGACTGCATCACGTTAGTGATGTCAGCAGTCACGCATGCTTTTCACCACAGAGCGTCGTCATGCTCCTTCCGTTTGGATGATTGTAGCTGAGGGCGGGCTGATAGTGATGTGGGGGCAAGGCAAGCTGGGAAAGTTCAGGACGTGCCGCTGAGACCTGTTAGATTACTTTTGGCCATGCAACTGTCTAGAGGCCGAGCTGAGGCTGCACGGAACAAAACGTGTTTTCAGTTTTTCAATGAACTCTCCGGGGCGCTTGTAACCTGTTAGCAGATAGCAGACTCGCACTGAGTAGGAATGTAATGCTTTGCTGCTGTTAACGAAAGCAGCCAAAAACAATGCCAGGGGATTAATAATTCCCTATCCAGGAATTGAATTCAAGCAGCTGCAGGCACAAAAGGTGAGTTTGATGCAGTTCCCAAAAACTAAAGTTTTAATCCGAATGATTATGGAAGTCGGACGAACATGCAAGAACTGGTGAGGTGAGAGCATGAAGATTCATAAATATGAGCGCGCCAAAAGGAATTTCTGTACTTTTCCTGTATATCCAAACCTTGCTTCGCTGACTTTCCCAGAAAACGTGCATACTGGCACCTTTGCCCAGCTGATCGCAGCCTCCTTTAGTAAAATCAGCAGTTAGTTTTTTTTAGCCCATCATGTACTCCCAGAAAAGATACCAACTGTCAAATAAAAAACCTAGCGCGCTTTCTCCAAGAGCTCGCAACAGGCACCTCCTGCTTTTCATCTCAAATATGCTTTAATGAAAAGGAGAGGACAGCCGCAGATTAGAAAAGACACCCTTCGATTTCCAGATGCACTCAAATGTGTACAGTTTTATAACCTAGCTGCAGCACTCTTTGAAAAGAGTTGTCAAAAGTGATATGAATGACCGGGTCAGTGGCTTGCAAATCAGCTATTCTCACAGTCTCGTTGAAGAGAGTTAGTGGAGGGCATATGGTATATTCAACGTTCCTGTTCGATTGCTTCTAGAACCGTAAGAGTGTAAAAGATGTAAAACTGCATTGACCATTGATTTTATAAAGTGCAGTAGTTGGCAGTGCAGTGGTAGATGCATTGCTTTTGTATTAAACTGATCCTTAGTTTTTTAGATTCTTCTGTGCACAGGAGAGATGGTACCAGCAAGCGACCCCCATCTTTTGTTAACCCTTTTTTTCTTCTTCACTTAAAATACAGAGGGTAGAGAGACTCCCAAACATGGGAGAGAAAGCGCTATGAAACCCAAACAAAGCCCCCAAGAATGATCACAATGTACCTGTATAGTGCCACAGCTCCCCTGAAAGGGCGTCCTGTCGCTCTATACCGTAAAGGTAAGAAGGGAGAGACAACTCTACTAGAATAACCAAGTCATAATCTTTTCCCGTGCCGGACTGTCAGGAATGAAGTGAGACCTGATGTCTGCAGGTCCTTTTCCTAAAAGTGACTGGTGACTCATACAGAGAGCTCTATGCACTGAGTGTTTTTGCACTGGGAAACAGTGAAGAGACTGAAGGTGTTCAGTCATATGGTAACGAGGAGGACTGCCTTCAGGAGGAGCCTGGCCATGCCGTTTTAGACAGTTACATCTCATTTTATAGCCCTAGAGACTGAGTGATCGAAGGGACTGGCGTGTGCGAAATCTGTTTCTCAAAACCACCCTTGTTTTTGGTGTACCATTGCAGGACATCTTCTTCCAAGTGCCTATGGCAACAGCATGTAGATGTAAGGGGCTAGTCAGTCTGCAGGTCTGTAATCCAGGGGTGTCCAACTTAGGCCCATGTGCACTGTCTCCATGCTAGGCCTATGACAGCAGCAAGGAGAAGAATTGGGCTAGTCATTCTGCAGGTCTGTAAGCCAAGGGTGTCCAACTTAGGTCCATGTGCTCTGGGTCACATCTCCTCTAGAGGCAGCAGCTTCAGGGAGGCCTGGTTTTGTGTTGGCTGCTTGGTAGACATGAAAATGTATTCCGGGATATCTGGGGATCACCCGCTTTGGGCCATATTCTGAAGGGGTTTATCTGCAGGTACTACAGCCTAGCTTTGTATGCACCTTTCCTTCGTTGTACAGAAGGTGAAAAACATTTCCTGCTTCCCCAAATTCTGTAAGGTGATGAGAATGTGAGCTCTAGGCACAGGGGATATGCCAGATCCAATCAAAGTGCAAGGTGTCTGCTTAAACAGTAAACACAGCTGCCAAATGATGGCATTGGGTGGATCTCTTAGACCAGATTCCAGCTCACTCACACTTTTGGGTGATCTCCATTTTGCTTTAGTTGAGGCTGTCTGTGTGTTTTGTTAGGCTCAGTGGGTGGGGCCAGTCGGGGAAGTGGGTGGGGTCATTATAGGAAGTGGGTGTGGTCTCCTAAATAAAATTGAGCACCTGCACTTAATATTTTACAAATTAAGCACTGCTCATGAGTGTCGGCAATGGCAGAAGTCGTCTTGGATTGCATAGTACAACGTTTGTCGTGGTTGACAGAGTCCTTGTGAGGCAATCGAGCTACTACGTTGCTAAACGCCAAGACCTGTGCTTCATGGATTAGTGTTGGAAGAACAATCCTCTTCCTTGGGAGTTTGCTGGAAGGCATCCTTGATTTAGGGTATTCTGAAAATCAAGGCTCATGGACTACAAACTTTGAACTGTTTTTGAACTTAGACTTATTTAGTTAAAGACTTAGGGGCTTGCATTCCTTTTTGAACTTTCAATCCTTTGTGAAATAACAGAGGAATTCTATGATCAAACATAATTTATTGTGATCTATCTAATGTGTATTTATGATACAAACAGCATTTAGTAAGTGATATATGTACAGTTAAATTAGGAAACACAGACTGTTAATGAATGTTAATTGTCGTCCAGTTGCATAAAAGACAAATCAGAACTAAAGCCATTCATTATCAGAAGGTGCCTCCACATGAAGTTGGAGGTTACTATCTTGCCTGTAAGGAAGGAAGTCAACAAACATTTCTGTGATCACCTATGTCTTGCTACACTTCAGTTTCAGGAAAGTTAGCGTCATATCAATGACATAGAGCCCGTTACACAGATATATCTTCATGGTTATTCATTAGATGCCGAAGATTCATTAAATATCATTAAAGTTCTCTTATTTGCCTTTAGATATTTCATGCCATTGTTTTCTCCCTTATTCCGTTTCCCTTTCACCGCTTCTAATTTTTGTCTCACATATTTTACTGTGTGTGGTCAGTAGCGATTGGGGTGAGGGGTGGGAGAGCGCATTGCTCCCGTTGGAATCAGAATACAAGGCTAGTGCTTTCTGAAACTGCAGAGAGATCAAGCAGGACCAAGGTCAAGAAGCAGGGGCCCTGTTCTATGTGGAGACGTGTCCCATCCATGACTTGAATGCTTGCTACTTCAGCTCTGTAAAGTGATCTGGAGCCCCATAGTCTAATAACATGGAAATGGTGCTAACTAGGACCTTTGGTTAGCTAACCATAGTTTAATTGTGGGTTTGAGAAGTGGTGTAATTAGTAACTTCCAGGCTCTTCGTTGGTTGCAATTTACTTTTTGAAATGGCTTTGGATTCTTCCAGGTTCAAATACGTTGGGAAAGATGCCTTGTGCAACAGATGCATTGACTATGTTAAGGTATGTGAGTGCTACTAGGAGAGAAGTTTAATGATGGTGGATAGGAGAAAGTCAGTTCCATATGTGGTGGGTTGAGGATGGCAAAGTTGCTAGCTAGGTGTGCATGAGACTGCAACTTTGAGGAGGTTCCCTTTAGTATATTATGTGGAAAGATGGCATCTTGCTGTGGTATTCTATGTGCTGCTAGGAGATACTAGATCTGGTCATGTTCTGGTATATAATTGATTGATTGAAATAGTCACTTAAGTGTGGTATAAAGAGGCTGTGAGTCAAACTGAGGCAATGCTTGACTGCTTGATGTTGGCCTTGATGGCTTTGAAGATGCAACGTAATGTTTGACTTCTTATAGGTGGCTTTGGCTGTGGAGATACGGTTGCAGTGCGAGGAGACAGTTAAGACTCAGATTTTAGTTTTTGTTGTTTCCTTGCTGAATTACTGATAGTTCATTTACAGTCCGGGAGTTCTTTGGTGCACCAAGATGTGTAGAACTTTAGGGGCATATTAACAAGGGCCGGCGATAAATATCGCAAAGCGCGCTTAGCGCTTGCATTTTTATCGCCGGCTATCTCTGGAATTTATTGCCCGGTTAGCGCGTTATCAACAACGCGCATCGTCGAGGCGATAAAAATTCCAGAGATAGTGTGGATATCGCCATTTTCCATGGTGGAAAACGGCAATATCTTAGATGATAGGGCCTGTGGTCTTAGCCAAAGAATCCACCCCCCATGTTAAGTATGCCTTAGTCAGGAATTTAACAGACGTTAAATTCCTGCGTTAAAGCATACTTAACGCAATTTAAAAATTGCTACCCTTCCTTGGTAATATCGCGAAGGCAGCTTCGCGATATTTTCCCTGGATGGTTTCACAGCCACGCCTACTTTGCATCTCATTAGCGATGTAAAGTTAGGCGTGCTGGAAACGGGCGCTAAGTCAACAAAACACGCGATAGCGTGTCTTTGCTGATAAGGCGATAAAATTATCGCCGCTTTTCGGCCGAAAACAGCCGCAAAAGCTGCGATAATTTTGTAGCGCTGCCTTGTTAATATGCCCCACAGTTTTTTAGAGCATGTGAATGTTGATACTGGATTCCAAGATGAGATTGACGAAGTGGTGTCATTTGTGATTTTCAGGGTTATACGTACTTGTCTGAGAGTTGTAAAGTCGGAGTCCATGAAAAAGCACCGCTGTGGTTTGGTGGGTTTTGATCGACAGTGATTGGTTATTGGTGTAGGAGGGTGAGGATCAAGATGGCGGAATGGTCTCACTAATCCTCTGTCATTTGGAAGACTGCATGGTTGTGAAGGCCAGATTGACAATGTTGGTCTGATTTAGTACAACGGAGTCTAATGGGTTGTTTGAAGTTTATGGTGTTGACAAGGTTGAGTGGTACTACTTTTAAAGACTTGCTGGATAAAGAGCCAGCGAGATGTGAAGTCCAAGAGAAAGACATTTTTGTATTAGGTGATGGATGAGATGCTGATGAGGCCTGTGACTTCCTCAATGAAGACTTTGTTGCAATTAGGTCTTCAGATTTTGCAAAAGGTGGTAGTCTGAGATAAGAGAAGTAAATGGCTGGTGAGTAGATTTATAGAGTTAATGTTAATGGGTTCCTAGAAATTACATGGCCAGGATGACTTATAGGTGAGTGCAAGCTCATGTAGATATGTCAATTCTAACAATAATTATACATCTATCAAAAGAGGATACCAAAATACAGAGTAAGCAGGACCCCCAAATCGTTTGTGAACATAATTAAGAGAATATCCCTACTGTCATGATTCATAGACTACATTTACCTCTGCACATGCCATTTGCACAGAGGTGCAATTCTCCAAACTGCCTGATGGTGAGTGCTGTTAGAAATTGGAAAAGTTGGCTCCGGATGCAGAATGTTGCAAATTTTTGGATACATGTTTCACATCTTTGCAGGTTCTGCTATGTGAAGAAACATAATTTCAGTCAAAGCAACCACGTGTCCCATGAAGCCACAGTATCCCCTCAAGACTTGCAAGCTGTGGCAGACATTTTGGTGTCACAGAGTATAAATTCCTTGTGTCCCAGACTGCCCCTGCTTGGCAATTGAGATACATAGTTGCTGCATATGGGCTCTTGCTGGGGTTTTGAAAATATGCTGACTTACTCTGGTTATTTTTGAAAGTTGATGAAAGGCTGAACTGGATACAGAGAAAGACACTAGGACACTGCTTGTGTTTAAGGATACAGTCATTATTTCCCAAGAAGCTACTTGTGTTTAAAGATTCAGACTTTATTTTCCAAACAGTTTTCAGGAGTCATCCTCTAAAGATTGTTGTTTTTATGTGAGGAGCAATAAGGATCCTCATCTTTTTACAGATCTTGATGCATTTCGTTTGATATTAATATAGTATTATGGTTTTGACTTAGAGTGGGAAAGCGATTGCTTGTTTACAGACGAACACTATAATAGTAAAGTACATTTATTAAGCTGCAGCATTTTATGAACCTGTAACTTTGCACATAATTCAAATCACAGAGATTGTTCATATAATAGGGCTGTGTCTGTAGTGAAAAATGCATAATAACCTGAAATACTCATTGCATTATTTTCATAGATGGTCATTTTGTTTCAGCACAAAGTAGACATGGGTTTTCACCAAACCTTAGAGGGTTGGAGACACAGAGGTTGTTTAAAGATAAAACATGTACAATATTAGAAATTTGGTGTTGTAGCAAGGCTGATAAGATGATTGCCGTCTTCCCTTGTCTTCTGATATCGCGCCTCTTATAGTTGAAGTCTGTGCCCAGCTGGGTCACCAGGCGGTGTCTCTGTTTTCTCTATTATGCCATACCACTGGGTCCACTTCTAACATATCATTCATAAGTTGACTGGCAGTAGGTTTGGAGATGGGTGGAAACCTACATCACTCCATATCATGTGATTGAAACAGCAAGAAAGGACAATTTAGAAATTTCCCTATGCAAGTGTGAGGCTGGTGTGTGGTAAGCAGCACATACTAGTGTGACTAGTTGGTAGTAAGAGACATTTGTCCCTTGGTGTGCAGAAAAAGGAATTGTATTGATGATGATGCCACATGTGTGTGAACAGCTACTGAGAAATAGATGAAACAGAACCAGAAAGGATACAAGAGAACAGAGTTTACCAAAAGCAAAGAGGACATTGTAGGGAAATAATAAAGCAAAGTTTTGAAGCCATAAAAAATTGGGTGGTTTTACGTGGTCCACTAATCGCAGAATCAGAAAGCTTCACGGCTGGCAGCCAGTAAGCAAACACTGTGTGTATTTCATGTTCTTCATAATCCCACAGATATGCAGCTGTTTAGAGCAGCAAATAACATAAGAGGCCTTATCTCCAGTGTGTTGACAACCCCAGGTTGCCAGCCTCATTGAAATGTACAGAATAAGACCGCCAGGTTATGTTCCACTGATTCGAAGACTGAATACAAGTGCAGCCACCCTGCACCTCTTTACCTACATTCTGACAAAGAGAACATCCCCAGCCAGAATACCTCAAACATCTGAAGGAGTGGAAGCAGGGAACTACTGACTGAATTGTTTCTACAAAAGTGAATACAATAAGTTATTCCTGCCAGAATCCAGCAGGAATAAAGAATGTGGGAACATATTAATGAAGCAGGTGGTATATCCTGGATTATTAGGAATGGAGTGCCTGGTTAGATAAAACACAGTTCCAATGAGAATGCCTGGATGAAAACGCTGGTAGAAATGGCACAAAGCAGCAGGCTAAACCCCGTAAAAATGCATTAAAGCAGCACCAAAACAAAATTTCAATTAGAAAACAAATCAATAAAATTCCCAAACCAATTTTACAACAAGCACTGGTAAATACATTAGGTTTCGCCTATGTGAATAATAATCAGCTGTTTTTTTGTTGTGAGTTGTAGCTTGCTGAGTAGTTGTACAATATATGTTACAGAAAGTCTGTTAAAGTGTTATGACTTGTTTATGCACAAAAAGGCAATATATTGTGCTGTTACTAGTGGTATAGTGTGGGTAAGTAATAGCAACATTTTGAAAATGGACAGGTTTTCATGATATATGCTGAGTTTGCTGAGCCTGGAGATGGAAAGACGTGGTGAGTCTTCAGCGAGTTATCCACATAGATCCCTGTGGCTGTACTCGTAGGCCTTTAGGAGGTACTTGAATGCAAGACGTGACCGCTGGCCCATAGATTACAGGGACAGATTCAGTGGAAAGGGACCACAAGTAGATCAAAGTGTCTAAACTTGGATGGTACACAGAAGGATTGGGGGGAGGGGCAACGTGGGGCGAAATGTTGTTGACAACATTTTTAACTATAGAACTTTATTGCTAAGTCACATGCTTATTTTAATCCACAAGGGTTTATTTCAGTAACGCTACATTGGAGAGGTTTTGTCAATAGGAGGTGACATTGGTAAACACACACATTGTCCATTTAATTTACAATGCCTTTCGGCGATATGGCTGATTAAAAATATTTTTGGGAGAACAGGAATGAACAGGAAACGTCTCTGTATTTTTTTTAACTTTTTTATTACTTTGAAGTACAGTGGCTGATGTTGATATAGAAGCGCTGTAGTTCCAAGAAAGAACTTTGATTTCATGATATTGTGAGTAAACGTCAAAAATAAGAATTGATGTTAGAAGGCGCTATTTTTCGTTTATTGTGCATGAAAGATGCTAAAACTAATGTTTACTCTTTTAAACGTATTTGCCAAGATGTACGTAAAATAGAAGTTCTACATATTCTGTCAAACGAGAACAAGCTTGTACAAATCCAACCATTTTGCTTATACAGTTTGCAAGAATTACCACACTCAGAGCAGGCACCGTATTTGCAGCAGAATTTTGGTGTTCCTTCGTCCACACAAGCCACGTGGAAGATCGCAGCAATGCAAACTTCACCACAGCAGAATTTTTGAAGCACATACTATTAGAATGCTTTGTTTCAGGCGCGAATGTTAACCGCTTAAAACAAGAGGAGTGCGGGGACGAAGGAGACGGAAAAACATGCAGCCGACAAGCAGGCTCGCAGAAAAAAAGTTCCACTCAAAAGTGGATGAACACAGTACTTCGGCCACGGGAACTGATAAGATATATTAAGTACAATAGATTTCACAAACACAGTGCAAATGCTGTCCAGATGAAACCTAAAAAGAAAAGATTTAAATGACCCAAAATAAGGAAAATAAGGACCTAAATTTCTAAAGTTTTAAGTTACAAATTGCTAAGAAACTAGCAGCTGAGCTGGTGCCAGCTTAGGTGAAATTATGAAGCTCAAAATCATTTAGCGGGGCAAGGTTGTAGTTGAAAAGGGCTCAACGAGGTTAGATGCATGATTTTTGCTATCCCCTGGCTCACCTTTTTCTCTTACCAAACAGCTCTGAGTGACACACAGCAAGAGTTCTTGGCCTAGATGTTTACATCTTTATCGGGGAAATTTGGCTCCAAAGGTTTACATTTTTCTAAGTCCAAACTTTGATAGATGTTAGATCACATCCTCCTGGTCACTCCTAAAGCTTCCAAACTGTGGGGGAAGCCGTCCAGGAAACCAGGCTAGACTCACAAATGAAAGGTAGTGCAAACACTTTTTCCAGACATGGTATTCATCACAGTGCTAGTCCCAGTTTCAACTGGTTTGCTGGTTCTTCTCTCAGGATGCATTTTTTGGCCTTGCATGACCTTGAATGGGCCCATGTTCATTTTCTGTTTTTTCTTACAGTAGTTACTATCCAGTGATTGGTGATGTCTTTTAACCCAAATAAAGACAAGTGAACCTTCCTTTGCAGTATTTCCCATAGCCTTGCAACAATTTCGGAAATCCCCACTCTTTCAAGATGGCAATTCACCAGTGTCATTGTCTGGAGCTTTGAATTCCTATGTAGGGGCTAGCCTATTACATAGAGGGAGTCGCCTATAAAACGTACCCTAGCCAAGTCTGAGGCCATGTTCCCTAGGCTTGTGAGCAGGAACAATTTGGCTAGAAATAGCCCATCATCAAAGGTCCTCTAGCATCAGGGCTCTGTTTATCATAAACATGCAAACTAGAAGGGTTCCAGCCTTTTCTTTGAGATGCCATCTTCTGTCCTTATCCACGCCCATCTCCCATATTCCTAGGTAACTATGGGTGGATGGCCTGTAATTACCTACTCTTTGCCTTCCTTCAAACTATTCTTTGAGGATAGTGCAAACAACAAGATACAAAGTTCTTTGCAGCAAATTCTCCTCCTGCACAAGTTAAAACATTTCTTCCCATCCACACATTCTTGCAAAAGAATACAACTGTTTCATATGTTAAAGGGGGGATTGCCCTAGTAAGCTCAATACAAAGCTTCGCCCTGGCAATACTGAAAGTCGACTACCTTATTACATGTTACAGGACATTTGACCACCTCGCCCGAAGAGAACCACACCACTATCCCCTGCCTGGTGGCCTCACGTTCAATGCAAAGCGTTGACAAAGAAAGAGTCAAATAACAACGATTCTTCCTCTGTAGTACCAGATCTGCTTTGACTTTCCCATCACTTATCTAAGAATTTCCTGATCTTTTGAATTGCAAGTCAGAAAAAACAAGAAATTGTATTTAAATTACTTTCCCTTGGCAATCCCTATACAACCTGCAAATATGTTATTTGGTCCCTTCAAAATCATTATACTCTTTGCTATGCCCAATGCTTCCCACTATTCAGACCAAGGACCCCGTTCCATGGGCCTATCTCTCGCAGAGCTATTATCGCTTGCCCATGTCCTTGCTGGATTGTACATTGCTTACAAGACTGTGCTGGCTTTTCCATTAAATCCATCCCAGGAACAATGGCAGACATAGTTGATGTTGGAAATCTCCAGCTCAACTCCTGAAATCAAATGTCTCAATATCCTGAACATCTGGAACCTGGCAGTCCAGCCACTGTAAGCAATAACTAAATAAGAGTCATCCATCATTCCATCTGGAAGGCTCTTGGGGTGACTAGCAGGAATGCTATCTGAAGACATGAGCCACTCAAACAAAGTCAAGTTCCCTTATCTCTCTGGGAGCTAGATGTTACTTGAAGCTAGAACATGTCCTGTGCAGATTCAATGGAAATTTTGCATGTTGGCATGGTAAAGTCCCTCATATGGTAATGGACATGTACCTCTGCCCTGAGTGCCCCAGCTGCGGTGATGTCTGGATCCTTGATGACAATTTTTGGTCATGGGCAAACAAGGAATATGCGTGAGCACCATGACCTAGGCCTGCCTCACGGATTGTGGTCTTGCTTAGACTGGGACAGGGTGCCAAAAGCCCTACCCTCATATAGTGGAAGGCTGCTGTTTCCACCTAGAGTTAAGCAGCACAAGGGCGGTGGTAGCAGCATACTGTGTTTTCAAAGTTAGTGATTAGTAGAACGAACAAGGCTTTTTTACCTGTATCACTCAAGTGGAGCCTGTTGGCCCACTTGTGTAAAGTACTGCTGCTTTGTGCGTAACTCACACATGGCCTACATTGGGTTGTAACAGAAAGGTCAAATCTCCCCTGAGGAAAATTATCGTATTACCAGCAAATCACTCAATTACTACACACAGCAATCTTCATATACATCACTCTAACTAGCAGGAAATGCTACAACCAAGCTAGTACCACAACAGTATGGAAAACCTTTACATTTTTAGTAAAATACTTCATAAACACCATTTGTTGTTTTTTGTTTTAAAAAAATGTGGTCGTGAGCAATCAAAAGATCACAAACCACTATGAAATCAGTTAAAATATTGCTTTACAATGACATAAAAAATATGGCGCAAAACTTATAATTTAAACATTACAAAATCAAATATCAAAAGGGAGAAACATATAAGACACCAAGCACTTGTCTATCTTGCCCATACCACTCTGCTCCATACAATATGCCTGATACATGATATACTACAGAACTAAACGTCTATTATATAGAGAAATTACAGCAGATTTGGTAAGTTAAAAGCGTCAACGTGTTTTGAGATCCCCTTACTTGTAGGGCGTTCTCTCCTATTATATCATCTATATTGGATTGTATGCAGTGCCAGTCAGCTTTCATGATAGTGTGTGCCAAAGGGGATGTGTGTGTGCCTGTGAAGTAGTACAGTACATGAGAACCTGCACACATTGGTGCGTACGCATGCTGGGCAGTATGTGGGTCTGTGAAGTGGTACAGTACATGAAAGCCTGCACACATGTAATGACGTTTGCGTGCAGGAATGTATGTGTGCTTCTGAAGGGTGCAATACATAGAAGCCTCTGGGTTCCATTTTGGAGACCCAGGGCCTTCTGGAAGATAATGTGGAGGTAGAAGACCCACCGAACCCCCCTGGGTCAGATTTGTGAATTGCTGCATTCCTGAGAGCTGGGTGGGACACACACTTGAGAAAGGAAGATCCAGGCTCCTCATGCACTTCAAAATGACTCTTTGATTCTAAGAGAGGTCACTGGTCAGAGGGACCTGGACACATCTCAGGATGGGGATGGGCTGATAAGGGAGTCATAACGGGGGGCTTTGTAACCTTTTGATACACATATCACCGAGGCTGAAATCTAGGTGTGGACCTCTAGTTACTCCAATGGTCTGCGTTTGGGGCTATCAGATTTAGAGACATTCCTGCTGTGACAAACTGCTTTCTAGAGGAAGAACACAACAGAGGAATGGCCACTTCAAAGTGGACTACTACCAGAGCATGAACTGCATAGACAGTGACAGTAAATCACATTTGTGTCTGGAATGGATTATAAAAAGGCGAGCTTGAAACTCCCAAATTGTCAAACTGAAGCTGTGCATCAGCATGTAGAAGCTCAGCACAAGTTCTGCCTGTTTGGACCAGGGCTAACCAGGAAAATTAAGACCACTCGCTATGTTGCCTTGAGCACCAGCTGCTGCCTGACCCAAGATCAGAGGACCCTGTGAGGAGCAGGAGATTGCCTGGAGGGAGAAAGGTCAGGTGTCGAGTGGATCCTTGAAGTAGAATGTGAGATTCGGGTCCACGAAGGGACTGCTGCACCGATAGGGCCATCTGTCCGTGTGCATTGTTCATGCCCCACCTATGCTAGGTGGGTGCCATGGTGAAGATTAGGGGTTGTTGCCCTGCTGCAGTGATGTGGATAGAGGGCCATTGCCCTCATGCAGTGCTGTGGAGAGAGGGCAGTTGCCGTGTGCAGTGCTGTGATTCGAAGAGGGACACCACCTTAGTTGTTGTTCGCAGCCCCTGTATGCCAGTTGAGAGCAGTTGGAAATCTTAGTATCTGTCACATTCGTGCAACACTGTGGTTCAGTATTGTGACCCTAAGAGGGACGCAACCTTATGTGCATGGCTTGCAGGCCCTTGTATTCCAGAAGAGGGCTTTAGTGAATCTTGAAGGCAGTCATCCAGTTCAACACTGTGGTGAAGGTAGGGCCGTCGCTCTGAGCAGTGTTGTAACCAGCTAAGGGATGCCATCTTGAGTGCTTGGAGTGTGATTCCTGTATGCCAATAGGAGCAGTGGAGAAAGCCGAGGGCCGTTGGCCATTATCCGTGTGACATCGGCAATTCAGAGCTACTACTGTGTCACCGAAACTCATGCAGCCCCCATCCGAGACAAGTAGTACTTACAGTGACAACCGAGGGGCGCTATGAAGGTCCAGACCCCGTGCCGGTGATGGGAAGAGTATTGCACATTGGTGGCATAAGCCGGAGTCGAATTTGACCATGGTTTGCTGAACACTTCTGGGCCTTCTATCTAGTCTGCAGCAGGAAAGAGTAAGAGTGCTCCAAATGTCACAGAGCCCAAGCACCAAGGTCGCTGGAACACTTTAGGCATTGAATAGCCACTGTGGGACTTCTAAGTGTGGTATTCTCTAGCAGGGCCCATGCTGGATGTTACTTCAAGTAAAAGGGGAATAACATGATCCATAGCTAGAAGTGCGAGACACTGATGTCTGCGGGGCTGTGCTAGAATACAGATCTAGAGAAAAATATGTTATTATCTAGTATGTACTATACTTCACTTTGTGTGTGTACATAAATACTTCTTTTTATAAAAGCAAGTATTTGGCTGGACATTCAATTATTGTGGTTGCTAAATGTACATTGAGCTGTGAGCCTGTTTTCCCCCAATACCTACCTCCTCCCGGAGAAGCCTTGGGCTGCTCAATTTGTGATTCCACTGAGAGATAAGTGTGGAAGGGATACTTGGCCAAGTTACTCTGAGCTCATAGCAAGCCGGGCGACGGGACCTCCGGAGTAAATAGCCTCAACCACCACGGATGGGCCCAGTTGCTCCTGCTTCTCCCGCGGCCTTCTGAAATGAGTTCTGACACTGCACAACCCATCAAAAAATGTAAATAGGTTAATCCTTACAAGAATTGTATCAGGCAGGTCATCTGTCTATCTATCGGACTGTGCTCAGCCCTGTTTGGAGCATTTTCAACATCACAAAGCCTTTTGAAACCAAACTATTTCAAGGCCAATAAGAGGCAGTGAACCCATCATGAGACATCACCTATCATCAGTGTCAACTGAAGGGTTTGGGGTCCTGAAAACAGGAATAACCTGCTCAGGTGAAATGAGCTCAAACAAAAGATCTGACAAACTAAGTTTTCTCACTTGGCCAACGCCCATCCCGCAGGCCAACCTCGTACACTCATGGCCTGAGTCTCCATTACATCTGATGCTGCTCAAACGATCCAAAGAGAGATTGTGACGCGTTTCTGAATATTTCACATTCTCCCATAGACCGATATGGGCCACATTGCTTTCTATCATTTAAAGAGCCAGTTGGCGTTTATTAGTTAAGGCTAAGTCTACCTTTATTTTCTTCTTATCAACTTTGATACCTGACTTTCTTTTGGCATCTATTGGATACATCCAATTCTTTAATTTTGTACGATATGATAAGCTACAATATTTTTTTTACTGTAAAATGATTTAAAACTATAATGCATGTCATTCTGCAATCCTTGTATGAAAACCCTTCCCTAAAAGCTTCGTAATAGGCGACTTGTGACGCAACAATAAAGAAATGACTCAGCACCCAACTGTGATAACTTATTACAGTGGATTTCAAACATCAGAATTCCTCCAGGGAGATACAGCAGTCGAGGGCAAAGGCAGGTCAGGTCGTTGGAGCATAATTAAAGCAGCTGTTTAGGTTGAAAAACAAAATGTGGGTTTTCTTACTTCTGCTCTGTTTTTCTAGCTTACAGTGACAAGCAGAAAGAAGATATTCATGGCAGCATGTTTATTTTTTGCACTTCTTCATTATTTATAGAGAAGTTAGAATCTTTCTGAATGTTTCTACACATTCCGAGCTACTGCGGCTTTACAAAAAAAATTACTTGCATTAAACTGGTTCTAATATTATGTTGAAACACATGTCTAACAGCTTTCTTAATGTGTTTAATTTGCACTAGAAATTCTATTTTTATTCTTCATATTTGCAAGCATGCTTACTCTCTTTTATAAGAAAGAGCGATGCACCACGGATTTAAGGGGTTAGTGAGAAAATTTGATGGTCTGACCATGTATATAATTTTGTATCTCTCAACTGTTTTGCCTTGCGATTGCTGATTCTTGTATCCTTTATAACCTCTAGATGACAATAAACTGAAAAAGGACCGTTCCATTTATCCAGCCCGCATCTTTAACAACCACCAATAGGCATTCTAGAATGTTGCTTTGTCTGGTTATATATGCTTGGGTTTTGAGATGTATTATGACATCCAGGGGCGGCTGGCATGGATCGGGGGTGCTGGGCGTGGGAGCAGGGGGGTAGTAAAAAAATTAAAATGTAAACTTACCTCCTTGCCACCACTGCTGCGTCTCTTCTCGTCTTCCCGCCTCGTGGTCGCTCTGCTCTGGCAGGAAGGAGGAAGCAACCAGTCTCCCCTGAGACGTGGTTTGACGCTCTGCCAGGGACTGGGAGCCTGGCCATGTTCTCCACCCAGGCTGAAATGCATCCTGCATGGTGAACGTGAAAAGTGCGCATGACGGTTTGGCCGGCCAAGCTGTCATGCACACTGATAACAGTGCATACCACTCCCTGTGGGTGCCTGTTATCCCCCTGGCCCCACCCTCAACACTCTGGGTCACAAAATAAAATGATAATAAACCACGTTTTTTTTGCATTATTATTAACGTAAACATTTATTTTAGGAAGGAGAGAAGTGGCTGAGTATAGAAAAGACTGCTGTTTTTAAGTCAGCCTTTTTCTTATTCCATATTTTTTTGAATGCACAAATGCTTATTGGTCGGAAACACGAGCACTGCGTTTTAGCAATTTTTCGTTCACCGAGTATTAATAACTTGAACATTTATTTTAAGCGCTTATAATTACTGCAATGCGGTATCTGTGGGCGCTATAGTACATTATAACAGTACCTGTATTACAAGCGCGAAAACCGAGCTGACGAAGCATAGATTAACATCGTTCAGCGTTTCTGTCATGCACAGTTAGTAATTCTACATCGTGTAACTTTACTTAATATATTTATTTACTTTTGAATTTCCAACTTTACCATTCAGTGTTAGAAAATGACACGGAATGCTAGAAAGGAACGCGGCTGCTCTGTAGCGCGCTGTTGTGCTGTTGAAGGGTCCCAGTATATTCCCTTTGTAATGACTCAAGTCATAAAATACAGGCATGATATTAAATATTAATTTTCGTGCAGCGACTTCATGTATTAGGAGCAAAAAAGTGAAACGCCGCTGACAAAACCTGAACTCCCAGGAGGGAAAAGAAGTGTGTGAGCACATCCCATATTGCACTGCAGCTTCCGTGACTTAATAAAGGGAATGCAGCAGTTATCAATATTGAAAAAATGAGGATGTGCAGTCGAACTATATTTGGACCGATGAATCATGCATGAAAGAAACACGAAACTCTAAGAAATTAACATAACCGATTTTATGGAGTCCAAATTACATCAAGAAAGATCAGAGCGTTGCAAAGCTGTGGGTTTTGAAGGTCTGAAGGTTCTATTAAAGAGAAATTATCATCACGTATTTATCAAAATACATAATACATATTAAATAAAAGCACGCCTACTGAAGACTGTATCATAGAGTGTAAGCATTAAAAATAGGCATCATGCATTAACAGGATGTCATCACAATCATAAAAGCTGAAATATGGCATCTCTACGCGATACAGACAACATTAAAACCTATAAGAATGTTTCATCTCACAATGACTTTCACTGATAAAAGGAATTAATCACTGTTGTATATCAGTGTTAATAAATCATTATGTTATTCAAATACTGTGTGCATGAATCTTACTTTTTAATTTCACACATGCTGCAAAGCAAACTTAAGATCCTACAACAATGGTTCTTGAGCACCAGAGACATAAGACTAAGGGCCAGATGTATCAAAGAATAGTTTTGCGATTTTTTAGCGAATCGCAAAACTATTCTCCACAGGTGCAGGGGAAGCCTCCCCGGGCAAGACGGAACCCCGTCCCGGGCCTTTGGCAGAGTGGCAGGCCAGGGGACCATTCCCAGGGATGGAGCAACCAACCCGGGGCCCAGCGAGGCCCCTGGACCCAGCCGGGGCTCCCTGGCCTGGGCGCGCAGGGGAAGCCTCCACGGGCCTGCGGACCCCGTCCTGGGCACCCTGCCGCGCAGTAGGTCCGAAGACGCAGCCTGGGGTGGAGATGCCACCCTCCCCGGGCCCTGCGGAACCCCGTCTCATGCCCCCTGGTGGAGCGGCAGGCTGGGAGACTGAGCCCGGGGCCCCTGGACTCCGTCAGGGCTCCCGGGCACAGGAGATTCCTCCTCGTGCCCCGGGCACCACACCACACGTTTGCCCAAGGGATGGAGCCCCGGCAACATCCTGGCCCATCCAGATGCCGGCTGAGGACCGCCTGGCCGCGAGGGGTTTCGGAGTACCCTGTCCCTAGTAAACCGGAGAAAGGGTACCCCCCTCCCTCCCTTTCTGGTAAGCCATGCGCACCGTGAGACTGAGGGGACCCAAGGCACGGACGTGCCCGACCTCCTGGAGCCCTGGATGGGATCAGGGAGGCAAATGAGCCCTCATAGGGACTTCCAGGGCAGCCCGGCCATCTGGTCGCCCTATTGGAAAGCATTACGTGCGACCAGATGGCCGAGGGGAAAAGCGCAACCTGATGGCCGGGCCCTTAGGAGGCCAATCTGCCCGCCCGAGCCTTTGTGGGAGGGCTGCTGCCTGCCCATGCAGGGCTCTGAGACCCCCGGCTGGGCCTCAGGCATGGGGAGGCCCGCAGGAGCTCTGTTGGGCCAGGGGAGGACTGCCGAGGACCGATGGAGCCTGTCCAGGGCTCAATCGCCACGCCACGGGCCGGATGAGGGAGCCCCGGACGGTGGAGAGGCAAATGAGCCCCCATCGGGACTTCCGGGGCAGCCTGGCCATCTGGTCGCCCCATTGGAAAGCATTGCGTGCGACCAGATGGCCGAGGGGAAAGGTGCGACCAGATGGACTGAAAGGACTCCCATCTGCCCACCGGAAGCCTTCACGGTCGGGCTCCCGCCTGTCCACTCAGGGCTTGGCGGCTCCGCGTCCCGGGGGGCTCAGGGACCCCGGCTGGGCCTAAGGCACGGGGAGGACCGCCGGATCTCTCGGGCCCGGACGCCCGGGGGAGGACTGCCCGGGACCCATGGAGCACGTCCCGAGCACTTTGCCACGCCATGGGTTGGAGGAGGGAGCCCCCAGACAGAGGGGAGGTGTTGTCCGGGTATAGCCCATCTGGTCCCCGGCAAAGAACCGCCAGCTCGGGAGTGGTGTTCCGGCATACCCTGCCCCTACTAATCCGTAGGAAAGCTACCCCTCTTTCTGGGAACCTGTGTGCACCACGAAACTCAGGGGACCCTAGGCCCGGACGCGCCCGACCTCCTGGAGCCCTGGCTGGGATCGGGGAGGCAAATGAGCCCCCATCAGGAATTCCGGGGCAGCCTAGCCACCTGGTTGCCCCATTGGAAAGCATTGCGTGCGCCCAGATGGCCAAGGGGAAAGGTGCAACTTGATGGCCGGGACTGAAAGAACGCCCGCCCCGAGCAGAGCCTTCGTGGTAGGGCTCCCGCTGGCCCACGCAGGGCTCGGGGGTTCCGCATCCCAGGGGGCTCGGGTACCCCGGCTGGGCCTCAGGCATGGGGAGGACCACCAGAGCTCTCGGGCCCGTATGCCCAGGGAAAGACTGTCCGGGACCCATGAAGCCCGTCCCAGGCACTGTGCCACGAGAGCTCTCGGGCCCGTATGCCTGGAGAAAGACTGCCCGGGACCCATGGAGCCCGTCCCAGGCACTGTGCCACGCCATGGGCCGGAGGGGGGAGCCCCCCGGAAGGAGGGGAGGTGTTGTCCGGGCAAAGCCCATCTGGTCCCCGGCAAAGAAGAGCCAGCCCTGGAGGGGTGTTCCGGCAAACCCTGCCCCTACTAATCCGGAGGAAAGCTACCCCTCTTTCTGGGAACCCATGCTCACCGTGAGACTCAGGGGACCCTAGGCCTGGACGCGCCCAACCTCCTGGAGCCCTGGCTGGGATCGGTGGAGGTGAATGAGCCCCCATCGGGACTTCCAGGGCAGCCCAGCCATCTGGTCTCCCCATTGGAAAGCATTGAGTGCGACCAGATGTCCGAGGGGAAATGCGCGACCTGATGGCCGGGCCCTTAGGAGGCCAATCTGCCCACCAAGCCTTTGCGGGAGGGCTCCTGCCGGCCATGCAGGGCTCTGAGACCCCAGGCTGGGACTCAGGCATGGGGAGGCCCGCAGGAGCTCTGTTGGGCCCGTGGGAGGACTGCCCAGGACCGATGGAGCCTGTCCCGGGCTCCATTGCCACATCATGGGCCGCAGGAGGGAGCCCCGGACGGTGGTGAGGTGTAGTCCGGGCCTAGTCCAACTGGTCCCCGGCTGAGAACTGCCAGCCCGAGAGGGGTTCCAGCATACCCTGCCCCTAGTAATCCGGAGGAAAGCTACCCCTCTTTCTGGTAACCCGTGCGCACCTCGAGACTGAGGGGACCCAAGGCGCGGACGTGCCCAACCTTCTGGAACCCTGACAGGGTTAGGGGAGGCGAATGAGCCCCCATCGGGACTTCCAGGGCAGCCCAGCCATCTGGTCTCCCCATTGGAAAGCATTGAGTGCGACCAGATGGCCGAGGGGAAAAGCGCGACCTGATGGCCGGGCCCTTAGGAGGCCAATCTGCCCGCCCGATCCTTCGCGGGAGGGCTCCTGCCTGCCCATGCAGGGCTCTGAGACCCCCGGCTGGGCCTCAGGCATGGGGAGGCCCGCAGGAGCTCTGTTGGGCCCGGGGGAGGACTGCCCAGGACCGATGGAGCCTGTCCCGGGCTCCATCGCCACGCCACGGGCCAGAGGAGGGAGCCTGGACGGTGGGGAGGTGTTGTCCGGGCCTAGTCCAACTGGTCCCCGGTTGAGAACTGCCAGCCCGAGAGGGGTTCCAGCATACCCTGCCCCTAGTAATCCGGAGGAAAGCTACCCCTCTTTCTGGTAACCCGTGCGCACCCTGAGACTGAGTGTGCCCAAGGCGCGGACGTGCCCAACCTCCTCGAGCCCTGGCTGGGATCGGGGAGGCAAATGAGCCCTTATCGGGACTTCCAGGGCAGCCCGGCCATCTGGTCGCCCCATTGGAAAGCATTGCACGCTGCTAATCCAAGACCTTCCCTACTGGACTTGCTCTAGATGACGCTCCAACCTAAGGAATATTCCAACCCTTTCCCAACTGGACTTGCTCTAGATGGCGCTCCAACCTAAGGAATATTCCAACACCTTCCCTACTGGACTTGCTCTAGATGGCGATCCAACCTAAGGAATATCCCAACACCTTCCCTACTGGACTTGATCTAGATGGCGCTACAATCTAAGGAATATCCCAACACCTTCCCTACTGGACTTGCTCTAGATGGCGATACAAACTAAGGAATATCCCAACACCTTCCCTACTGGACTTGCTCTAGATGGCGCTCCAACCTAAGGAATATCCCAACACCTTCCCTTCTGGACTCGCTCTAGTTGGCGCTCCAACCTAAGGAAAGAATAGTTTTGGAATTCTCAAATTGCGATACTCTTAAAAATCGCTATTTGAGAATCGCAAAACTATTCTTTGATACATTTGGCCCTAAAATCCTCAGTGTCAGAAATGCTTAAAATTAGCATTAATCTCTCCTGGGTTATCATTTTGATCCCCAAGGCGATTTAGGGGCATTTGTACTAGAAAATGACATCAAAAACGGGAAACCTTCCTTTCTGCACAAAAACATTAATTGAGGGCGTTTTCCTCCTTCTATGTGTGCTGAAAGATGCAGGACACATAGAAAGAGCAAAAAACAAGAAGAAATAAAGGGATTTCTCCTCGTTGCGGCATTTTAACACCTCCCTGGGGAGGCGTTAGAATCTGACACATTCCCAGGTTTACAAAACCTTGAAAATCTGGGAATGCATCAGATTCCATGGGTGTTGCATGGGAACACCCACAGCAACCCCGATTAAACGCCCTTTTCACACAGAGTAATACGTGAAAGGGGACCATATTTTAATCAATCAATCTAGAGTTTGTGAAGCGCAACTGCTCACCTGTAGGGTCTCAATGTGCTGGGGGTGTGGGGGGTGTAGCTCCAGGATGTTCATTAGGGTTCGTCAACAAGCCAGGTCTTGAGGTCCTTCTTGAACTGGTAGAGTGTTGTTGTCTGCCGGAGGTGGAGTGGGAGGTTGTTCCATGCTTTGGCTGCGAGGAAGGAGAAGGACCATCCTCCTGTTCTGGTTTTCTTGTTGCGTGGCACCGTAGCTAGGGTGAGCTGGGCTGAGTGGTGGTATCTCTGGGGGCGTGGAACGAGAGGCGGTGGTTGAGGTAGGCTGGTCCGGTGTTGTGGCGGGCTTTGTGGGCGTGGATGAGGAGCTTGTAGGCGATTCTCTTTCCGATAGGGAGCCAGTGTAGTGTCCACAGGTGTTCGGAGATGTAGCAGTGGTGGGGTAGGTTGAGGAGGAGTCTGGCGGAGGCGTTCTGGACCTCCTGGAGTTTGCGGGTGAGGATATTTACAAGGCCACTAAAAGCTATGCAGGGGATCTTTACATAGCCTTGTAAAAATGGGCTAGCACACTGCACCTCTGGAGCATCACAAAAGTGCATTAAAAAAAAGCGGCAGAAACGTGCTGTTGGTGCATTGTGAATATGCCTGTAAGGGTGCATAACTGAAACATTTTGGGACTCTTGTGGGGAAGTGGGGGTGCTGCACTCCAGGCAGCTGAACAAAAACACTTGACATATGTTGGGGATACCCTTGTCTTCTCTGGAAAGAATATACAAGTTTTTGGTCCTCCCCACAGCATTATGGTTCAAGCCTCTACTCATGAGTCCTCAAAGCCAGTGCCGCAAACCAAGAGAAACGCCCTTTTTAATATTTTATTTTTTATTTACAAGTCTCCCTGACGCTCTTGTGGGTCACCAGAGTGTTTGCCATACACAGGGCAGCCCAGGAGCACAAACCCGCAGGACCCCTGCTTGCTATCAGCCCAATAGACACTCCTTTTTTTTTGCTAGCATGGGAGCCCACTTGTTTTGATTCCATCGAGTACACAGCTCCAATAGGGCACGCAAGACTTTTGACAATAGAGATTGCGCAGGAGCCCAGCACAATGAAGAAGTCTGGCCCAGGAGCAGGTCCCTCTTGGTGTGCTCCGTATTCCCGGTTCCCCCCTGACAGGTTTCTGGGCTTTGACCAACCCTGGAGATGGATAAATGGTCACTTCAGTGGCATTCAAAATGCATTATATACTTATGGCAGTGGAGGTCTCTGGGGACTATTGGTTGTATGAGTGCAGCAGGGGTCCCTGGTGACAATTTTTGCAAATTTTTATTTGCTGAATTACCCAGGTCTAGTCCCTGGGGTGGCGGGGGCCCTCAGTGACCATTTCATTTTTTTCTCCGCATTAAACTTGTGAGCCAGTGCTGGCTTGTAAGTTTCAAAATGGCAGAAAAACATAAATCAGGCCCAATCCAGATAATCGAATTGTTATAAAATGCAAAATGGGATTAATAGGATTCACCAGTCATGACTCAGGAGGTATAATGAGATATTAAAAGTGTCAATCCTTTAAATCCTGCCCAGCGCCCTTTTTAAACATGAATATCTGAAAAATTGAGCTTTGCATCAAATCACAAAAAGGACACTTTATGAGTGAAGTTCTAATTTCCTGCCAAGCATGATGCAAATCGATTTAATGGTGTTTGCTTCCTCTCGCGGTAGAATTTTGTTTGGACACTAAAATGGCAAATGATACACTTTTTCACCCCCTCTATCTTTTTTTCCTTTAGAGGGCTCTTCATGAAACAATACAGGCTGAAACTCAGCTGACCAAGTTGATAGAGTGACAGGTTTTCTGCAAATTCATCAACTGGGTCAAAAGTTATAGGCAATCAATAAATGCTTTTAAAGTAGAAAGTATGGCTGAACTACATAATGGAGACCGCGTCACATAATTTCCCCCCAAAAAGTTCATCAAGCGGCGCTCCTTCCTGGAAAGTTTCCTTGTGATTTTTCAAGAGGAGCTGAGAAAAATTTGGGTGTTCCAAAATGTAATTGGAAAATTGAACAGCAATACTACTAAAACAGCTGAATGGAATTACACCAAATTTAGCAGAAAGCTATCCCATGGTCCATAAAGCGTGCAAACCCATTCAGTAGTTTTTGAGTAATTAAGGTTAAAAAACTTTGTATATCTGGATGGTTGGGTTTGCAGGAGACTCTGTGTATACAACGCATCATGATTTGATGTGCGCATTCACACAGCTTGAGCCTTTATGTGACTACAATTATCATGAACGTTTTACTACATGAAAATTAACTATTTTTGTTTATTTTCATTATGAAGCATTACAGTAACATTTGTGTTACTGCTATCAAAAGAATGATTGCATTAATGTGTGTTTATTGTATTTACCACTTCAAGGACTCAGATTTACAACTGCAGACATTCTTGATTCTTTTGTTATAGTGAATTCTAAGATGGCCACCATATTAACTACATGGTTCAGATAGGAACACTAGTCTAGCTTTTATGTTGTATGAATCACTTTTTGATGGTGGTTAATAAGGAGTATGTGTCAGCTCGTGCAACTGACTCATGACAAAGGCTATGTGCCAAAACGTGTCGGGGCATGCAGCTTCAGCTTGAAGAAACATGACTGCATCATCACCCTGGGGTGCACGCGGTGATTCTTAATGTGTAAAACAAAACAGGAGAAACTTTGCTTGTGATGGATTACGGGCTTTCCCACTCATCCATGTACCCCCGCTCTTAAGTGGAGAAGCACAGTGAAATTTACCAGTTATAGTTAACTGAAGTAACTTTAACTTGGACCCTGAAGGAACTATAGCTCACACCCCCCACCCAGGCACAGTGTTTGTCATAAATGATATAATTTCAGATGCCATCTGAGATGTTATGAATGCTGTCATTGAACATGTCATCAGTGATATAATATGTGAGGGTATAAGCAGTGCATGGGGGAGGGTGGGCTATTGTTACTTCAGTGATCAAGTTACAGTTACTTCAGTAAACTATAACTGGTGAATTTCAGTGTTTTTAATAGTTTAAAATGTCATGTTGTAACTGTTATTGTCACCTAAATATAAAGATCACTTTAACCTTTGTTCATTCCGTATACACACACAGACACACACATATATAGATTTATATGCACATATGTGTGTGTATATATATATTATCTACTGGCGGTCGCCAGTAGATAGTTATAGTTAGGACCGTGTTTCCATAGGAAATCCGCAACATTCTATTTGGAATAACTTTGGCGCCGATTGACGAATCCTCACGAAAATTTCAAAATAGGTGGGGCGCTCCGCTCCGCTCCTTCCCTGAAAGTCTCAGGGGGATTCGTCAAGCGGGGGCTGAGAAAAAGGGGGGGTCCCAAAACGCGTTTTCCCCATGCATTTTTCCATAGGACCTTTAGTCCAAGCTACAGCCCGAACGGCTGAACAGAATTACTTGAAATTTGGCAGAGAGGTAGTCCTCAGGTCAGGGATGTGCCTTTTGCAGGTCTGGTGTAAATCTGTTCAGTATTTCCTGAGAAAATAGCATTTAAAAGCATATATATATCTGTAAGCGCGCTCCGTGCGCGTACGGTACGCGCACGGTGAAAAACCTTAAAAAAATAAATAAAATAAATACATAACTTAGCATTTAAAAAACCGTACAAATTCACAAATTCAGGCAACTATAACTCACGCGACCGCAATCCTCTGCTGATGACGTCACATATTACATCACTGATGACATATGTGTCTTTCTGAAAAAAAAATATTTGTAATATATGTATAGCTAAAAATTAATGGAAGAAGACATGGGTAAATAAGTGTCTAAATACAGTGATGTAATGTCTGACGTCATCAGCAGAGGATTGCGGTCGCGTGAGTTATAGTTGCCTGCACTAACTATAACGGGGGAATTTCAATGGTTTTTCACGAGTGAAATGTCCAGCTAACTATAACATGTGTGAAACCTATGGGTTTTTTGAGTGAATTTGCAAGGTTTTTTAAATGCTAATTCCTAACTATAACGTGTGTGAAACCTATGTTTTTTCAGTGAATATATATATATATATATATATATATATATATATATATATATATATATATATATAACCCAGTGGCAGTCGCCACTAGATAGTTCTAGTTAGGTCAGCTGTTCCAAAGGAAAAGCATTTATTGTCTTGCTAATAACTTTGCCACTGTTTGACGAATCTCCACAAAACTTTCCAAAAATGTGCTACTTTTTGACCAGTTTGTGTGTGGAACGTTTTGGGGGGATCCATCAAACACAAAATCCCCATGCATTTTCCATGGACTACTTTAAGACATGCTACAGCAAAGACCGCTGAACAGAATTACACCAAATTCGACAGGAACCCTGATCTTGGTATGCAGATTGGGCTTTTTGTGATTTGGTGTAAATTCACTCAGTAGTTTTTAAGAAATTGAGGTTCAAATATATTTGTATATCTGGACGGTTGGGTCCGCGAGAGTCTAGTGAGAATCCTGTGAGAGCGCAAATTAAAATATGGAGACCTGTTATTGGTCGAGAGGCCCTTTTTTCCCCATGAGCTGCCATGCTCCGTGGGTTCCGTGAGTGCTCTGATTGGCTGGTTGTTGGAGGTTTAGTAATGTAATGCCCACCATTACTGTTACTGTGAAAAATTGCAGGTAAAAAAGCTATTTAAGGGGCAGGAGAAAGACATCCTGACCCCCTAGAGTTTGACAGGAGGTCTCTAAGTTCCAAGTACTGTGATGAGAATAAATGTATATTGTTTTAAAACAAATTACAATCTCGAGGGTCTCTCTCTCTGGATCGGGAAAAGTAAAAAGGAGTAGGTGAGTTGTCAATACCCTCTATTAGGAGAAATACATATTGTGCCCCTTGTTGTTGAGAGGAGGTGTGCAAGACATAAGTACAGTGATGAATAGAATATTAATTCTTTTTTTTAAATGTTGTGATCTCTCTGGACTCTCGCAGGTTGTGAAAAGTTGAAAGGAGAAGGTGATCTTTAAATACACTCTAGTATGCACACTTGTTACTGTAGCAAGTAGTCTTACTGCAGATAGTATTTATCATAGCCAACTATTAACGCCCATCAGCTTGGGAAGAGTTCTGAGTAGAGATTTAAGTCTCTCTCCACACCCTATTACACACACCCATCATCCAGGAGAAGTGTCTCAGCGGGGAGGCTAGTCCCTCCCCACATCCTACTATGTGCAGCTGACATCCAAGGGAGGTGTCTCAGCGGAGAGGGCAGTCCCAGCGCAAACCCTACTGTGCATATTCGTCATCTGACAGAGGGGTCTCAGCGGAGAGGCCAGTATCTCCCTACACCATACTATGCACACCCGCCATCCAAGAGCGGTGTCTCAGCGGAGAGGCAAGTCCCTCCACACATGCATCACCCGAGAGGGAGGTCTCAGCAGAGAGGCCAATACCTCCCCCATACCCTATTATGCAGAGCCTCATCCAAGAGAGGTGTCTCAGTGGAGAGGTGTCTCAGCGGAGAGGCCAGTCCTTCCCTACACCCTATCATGTACATCCGAAAGAGAGATCTTGCAGAAGATGCCAGTTCCTCCACACACCGTACTATGCACACCCCTCATCCAAGAGAGGGATCTTAGGGGAGAGGCTACTTTCTCCCCTCCTACTATGGACACCCGTCACTCCAGAGAGAGGTCTCAGTGGAGAGGCCAGTCCCTCCACACACCCTACTGTGTATATACGTCATCTGACAGAGAGGTCTCAGTGGAGAGGCCAGTACCTCCCCACACCCTACTATGCAGCCCCCTTATCCAAGAGAGGGCTCTTGGGGGAGGGCCAGTCCCTCCACACACCCTACTATGCACATCCATCGTCCAACAGAGGTCTCAGCAGAGAGACTAGTTCCTCCCCACTCCCTTCTATGCACACCCATCATCCAAGAAAGGAGTGTCAGGGGAGAGGCTAGTCCCTCCCACACCCTCCTATACACATCGCCGGGGGTTGGCTTTACGTATGGTAATAATGCCCTGTGGCCAACCCCCTGCTGACGTGTGTAGTAGGGTGTGGGGAGGGACTGGCATCACCGACGACACCTCTCTGTGGCCTGAGGCTGTGTGCAGTGGGGGGTTGGCTTTATGTAGGGTAATAAAATATTTCTTTATGTTAAAAAAAAGCCTAGATATTCACTGGAAAAACTAAAGGTTAAAGTAATGTATAGTTAGGTTCTGATAAAAAGATCTGTTGTAAGTGACAACATTAATATTTTGAACTAAATAAACACAGAAATTCATCAGTTATAGTTAGCAGAGCTAACTATAATTTGCATCCCCACCATGCACTGCTTATGAACTCACATATTACATCACTCATGACATGTTCTATAACATCATTTATGACACTACTGATGACATCTCAAATGACGTTACTTTGCCCTTTGTTTAAGTGAATATATACATATATATAATAGTTAAATGAATGGCTAACACAGCTTTTCCTCTTTCTTTCAGTGCTGGGAAAAAAGAACAACTTACTTACCCTTCGTAATGCTCTCCTGGTCTATTCATGGATTCCTTGCCTTAGAATGCTCCCCAGGCACCAGATTGGATCCAGAAAACCTGTCTGCGTCAATTCTCCTTCAGGCTGCTAGGTGCCGCCATGCAGCTACGCGTTGACTCCGTAATGCCCTGGAATTGAGGTAGAGTAACAACATATAAGCTCCATCCCAACATGCTGACATCAGTTTCTTGCTTGTCTATTCCTGCGCCCTCAGATGCAGAGTGTGAACAATTGGTAATACCAGTGGGCAGATTCATAGCTTGGGTCCTTTTATATATTAAAAGTTGGTCATGTCACAGAATTGGGAGGTGGCAGGGCAGTGAGGATTCTGCAGTTAAAGAGAGTATTCAGCAGTAAGAGTATTGCTGAAGATATGTAACTTGTTCTTCTTATGGATACTTCTAACTGGAGATCCGTCATCTTTGAATAGATACCAAAGCAGCACCTCCCATATGGAAGATCTGTGGCGTGGATCAGACCAAAAGGTCTTGCAAGGCAGAGCGGATGAAATGTCCTTCCCACAAGACCTGACCGTCAATGTAGTAGTGATTCATGAATGTATGCACTGAAGCTCATGTCACAGCCTTGTTGATATGGACCCATGAAGTGGTAGCTGTCTTAGGTCTGATGGAATGGGTTCTCAGACCTTCCAGTAGTTGCTTTGGGGCTAGTGCATAGCAGATCTTAATGGAGAGGCCTATGCACCTCAATAGGGTGCTATTCTGTATAGTGTTGCCTTTCATCATCCCAGAGAAACCCACATCACACATACAGTGTTCCTTGGTACAAACAATATAAAAGCTTAAAACGCTTTCGAGGTCCAGCTGATGAAGCCTCTCCCCCTTTTTCTGGGGTTGAAGAGGGGCAAAGAGCGTATGCAGGTGATAGACTGCCCAACGTGGAAAGGAGTCACAACTTGAGGCCAGAAGGCCACTCAGATTGTCAGCTAAAGTGTCTGGAAAAAGGTGGTGTTGGGCGGATGCACCGACTGCCTGAAGCTCACTCATGTGACAAGTTTAAGTAATCACGATGAGGAAGATAGTGTTTAAAGTGAAGAGTCACATCAGTTAAAGGGTATGCATATGAGAAATGTTAAGACCAAATTAAGGATCCGCTGTTGCGTCAGAAACAGTGTGGGCAGGAATTTGTGTGCGTCAAGCCTTTTATAAACATCATCACAGCAGGGAATTTAAACAAGGACATTTGGTCCGGCAAATGTAGAAAGGGTGAATGGCCTCACACATAACCTTTAATATTACCCACTACAAGGCCTTGGTGGGTCAAAGACAAAACAAACAAATGAACATCTGGCAGCATGGATTGTGCAGGGTCAATCTTGCAGTTACCATGCCAAGCCACTAACCTCTCCCATTGGCTGGCATGAATGGAATTCATGGAGGAGCGTCGGGAGGCAAGGATGACATCCATCATTTTCAGAGGAAGATCAAAAGAAGTGGCAGCCTGATTTGAGGACAGATGCTCATGCCCAGAAGCTCCAGGTACCACGCTCTCCGAGTGCCCTAATGGTAGTACAGTAGAAGTTGAGTAGCCACTAGTGCATATTGTGTGCAGTCTCCTTTGAAATTTGAATAGTTTACTTGATGCTGTGCCCACTGGAACTTCATATTTCTTTGCAGTGGCCACATATGCCATCTGGCACTGTCGCCAAGGAAGTTGCAGGTGGCTAAAAGGTGAAGCTAATCTTACCGAGATCCAAAACCAAGTCTGAAATAATAGGATCACGGCCTGAATGTCCTGGACTCATTGCAACAGAGGGAAGGCCCTGAACTGTACTGTATCCATGATCACTTAAATGAACAGAAGCCTCTGTGAAAAGTCAGGTGCAACGTTGGCTTGTTGATCCTTAGCTCCAACGAGGTCAGGAGGTTCGCTATCATCCGCAAGTGGTTTGCCAGTGACTATGGGAGCTTCCCTTCACAGCCAGTCTTCAATGTATGGGAAACTGTTATCGCTGACCTCCGAAGATAGACAGCGACCACTACCATCACTTTTGTGAACACCTGAGGGGCACTGGTGAGGCTCAAAGTGAGCATGGCAAACTGAAAACGCTCCTGGCCTAGCTGCAGGTAACATCTGCTGAACTGAGGACAGGTAAATGAAAATCCAAAGCCTGCACGTCCAAAGGCACCAACCAGTTGCTGGGATACAGGTCAGACAGGGTCTGGGCCAGCATGAGTATTTTGAATTTATCATTTAGCAGAAAGGCTTTCAGAGGTCAAAGTGTTAAAATGGGCTAGAGCTCCCATGCTTATTCAGCACAAGGAAATAGCGAGAGTAGCAATCAGACCATCTTGATAGGGCCATTAAAAAGTAAAACTCACACCTCTTGCAACAGAATAGACAAGTGTTCCTCTGAGAAACGCTCTGATGTGGGAAGAAGATTTGGCAGAGCAGAAAGAAAGGGTAATGCATAGCCATGCTGAACTTTTTGAAGGTGCTATCTATTATACGTGATAGAACACCACCCTGGGAGTAAGTGCTGGATTTTGCCTCTCACTGGGTGTTTGTGCGCCACGTATGACAAGCTAAATCAGCGTGGTGGCTGTTGCCACAGCGGAAGGTGGAGTGGCAGAACTGGTGCTATTGTTGGTCTTCATGTTGCCTGCCAAAGTTATGTCCCACGCCTCAAAAGGGCTGAGATGATTCCAGCAATGGCTGGGGAGACTGACATGCCAGTCACCAAGAGTAGACTTGGAATTTCCTTAACTGATTAGGAAACTATTTGACTGGGGTCTAAAGACCCAGGCAGCGTTCCGTGGATCTACTCTCTTTGAAGTATTCTAAGGCAGAATCAGCTCACTGGTAGTACAGAAGTGAATTAATGAAAAGCATAGCATAGCAATGAGAGAGGCCTGTATGTCTCCTGCAAATCCTGCACAGGGAATGGTGGCGAAGCAACGTACTGGTGCCTACCGCCTTTCCCAGGCAATCAGTGGTATCAAGGGCAGCACAAATCACATATTTAGCCTCATCTTGACCATCCTGAATTGTCTGAGCCACTGAAGCCCTACAGTTGTCTAGGACTGCCATAAAAATCTTGCTAGCAAAGTCCCATAAGGCATGCTTATCTCGACCCAATAAGCAAACTGCATTGACCGATCTCAATGGTAGGCAATTTGAGGAGAACATTAGTTTTCCAAATGCCACAATCCCCTTAGACTCCATATCCAGAGGATTGATGGGGAATTAATTGGTTTTCACTTTGCTACTTGAAGCCTAAACAGCCACACATTCAGGTGTAAGATATTTAGTGAGAAAATCATGATCGCCAGGCACACATCGGTGATGGCTGGGCACATGCCTATTCACCGATGGGCAAGAACAGGGCTTTGATCAGGTGCCCATTAAGGTATCATAAGGGCCTTTTTGAAAGGAAGCATGGGCTTATTTGCTGCTGGCTCAGGCCATAAGATTTTTGTAAGGACATTAGTCTTAGCCTCAATAGAGGGCAGTTGTAGGACCAAAACAGCTTTCGGACCACTACTGTAAAGGATGCAATCTCCTCTGTTGTAGTGAACTGAACCCTGTATCATGAGAAGTGTTTAGCCCGTGTAAATCCATGTAAAAATGATCATCGTAATGAGAGCAAGATCATCTTCATCTCCACCATCATGCTCTCTGGGTGTTGGTGAACTTTAGTCAGAATCAGAGCCATAGAGATAGTGGAGCCTCCGTTTGTATGTCTGCTCTAGAAGAAGCACTGGATCAGAGCTTGGCCCTATGGCCATCAGTTGTACTTAAGTCATTTCATAGCGCTACACTGGGTGGAATTGCACTGAAGTCTGTTCAGGGTCAGACATTTGAATCAGCACTGGATCTTACTCCGGCGCTGGCGGAATTGGCACTGGTGTTGACGAGAAAGGGACTGGCGTAGGATGTGGAGCTGGGGTTGAAGTCTGTACCAAAGTCAGTATGGGGCCCGTTATTGGGCCAAGGGTGTCAGACGGAGCTGATGACAGATTTTCTGGCCGTAACCTAATTTGGGGCCAAATACCTGCAGCATAGTCTCCTTAAAGGCATCAATTTTATTTGTCATTGTTTGACGGCTCGAGAAATTCTAGGTGTACCAGGATCTATAGTGGAATCTGCAAGTGGAGATCTGGAGGGAGACCGAATGACACGGTGATGCCCTCTCGCCTTGTCTTTGGATAAAGAGTGGCGGGATGGGTTCAAGTCCCACTTCCCGTTTTAGGTCTCGCCTACGCAGCACGCATGCGCTGCATAGGAGGACCTTTAGCCGCCGTTCTGCTCTTTTTGGAAGCCCACACTTGTGCTTGTGGTGGCATCCAGCTTGCGGGAGCCTGCAGCGGCGAGCCACGAGTGCAGTGCTTGAAAATGAGCAACAATTAACTTTCGCGGCCGCGGGGCCGCGCTTGTGGTGTAGCGCTTGTTTTTCTTTCCTTGCCAAGGCAATAGGCATACCTAGAATCGTTACGAGTATGATGTTCCTTTAAAATGAGTTTGCCCATTCGCTTTCTTTTTAGAAACCATCAAACTCCTGCTAGTTAACATTGTACTGTGATATACATTGGCTATTCCTTTTTAAGTATCATGGCCCAGTTTGTTTTATTTTCTACTTTGGGTTCTTCACCGTGTGTTTTGGAAGTTGCGGGAGAGATTTACAAGCTTTTTCCTTGTGGGCATATAAGGTAAAGAAAACTGTAGCGCTACTGACCCCTAGTGGCTCCGTGATATAGTTACAAAGACGGCCTGTTTGATGAAATAAGGATTTCTTATAGACTCACTGAAACTCAGCAAGCGATATTGCAGTTGTCTTTAGCGAGTGGCGTCAGTTGGTATTTTTAATTATCTGACAGTGCATTGTTTTTTTTCTGCTTGTCCTACATTGTGTCCATAACTCCACATGCCTGTATAGCAACAGTGGAAATTATTTGTAAGTAGCCAGTTGTAATTTAACAGAGGCCACAATTGGACAGAGGTATGCTTCTGACGTGTCGCGCAGGGAAGGGAGTTGCACGCTGTTAATATATTTTGTGGAGGGAGGTTCTTGGATCTCCTCGTGCATCAAGAGTGCTGCAAAAGTTCTTCCGATATTTCGAAAATGATCCAAATTGTGTGTTTTGCATCCTCATTTTGCCAATGATTTTCATGTATAAATAATGGGAAATAGTAACTTAGCGCATAGCTCAAACCGAATGGTCGCATACAAATTGTGCCAGCATAGCCAATAGGTCTCGCCTTTGTGACCTTATAAGTGTTTAGTTATCCAGCACAATATCCTTGGTGCAACAACATCATGTGTTGCATGGCTAAACACTTATAAGGTCCCAAAGGCGAGACCTATTGGCTATGCCAATGCTTGTTTGTACTAGCGTTTGGACTTCGTTTTTGACCCACCAGAGGACTTCGACCATGAAGTTGACCTTTTGCAAGAGCTGTCTTGGAAGTGGAATTGACTGCCAACGTTTGACTTGGAACGGGACCTATGCAAGGCCCGCATTTTCTTCTTGTATTTGGCAACATACAGCTTCTTTGCTTGTTCCTGGATAGCCGTTGAGTGCATGAGAGCACACTTGTCACACAACTTTGAGTCATGTACTGAAGCCAAGCACCGGAGACACACATCATGCAGTCTGTAGCCGTCATCTGTTGTCTAGGAGGCACAGCTTGAAACCTGTAGCCCGAGGAGAGGATCTTATTCCCTAGCACACTGGATTAGATTTTATTTAATTTTCAGGAATCGTCGAAAGGTGGACAAACTTTGGAGTAGAGCTCCGGATCCACGTCAGAACACGCAGAAAGCAAAACGTTTCAGGGGTAAACCTCACTTACTGATGAAGTTGTGCAAAGCTCCAAAACTTTGCAACTATGTAAAGCTGTAAAATTATTAACTTTACCGGCCAAATCTAAATATCCTACAGCCGTAACACTAATAAGTCAGCAGTGAGGTCATGATTTGCACTCCATCTGAATTAAATGAATCTTTTGTGCACATTTACCTACTGCTTTGGGCAGTTTGAATAAAATGGCACACTAGAGGTAAACTGCAGAGACATCTAAACCCCCCCAGACACCAGACACAAACAGATTCAGAGTCAAAAACACACATCTGATCATGTGCACCAACTCAAATTAGAAAACAGATGAGAGAGCAGATGAGGATTGCTAGACCCTACAACTTCTCAGGCTAATCTGTGCTTATTGGGAATTCTGCTTCCTTGGGCCCGTTTTGAGGCTTTCTTTCATTCGGTGAACTCTAAAACCTCTCCTGTGAGGCTATTTGATACTTTAACTACTCTTTCACTAGCATCTCAATCTCCAGTCTCAATTTGTGACCTTAACTTCTAGTCACTCTCCAAAGAACAAAAGGCTGCCTCTTGTACTGCATGTATTTCCTTTGGAATGGGAACCCATTCATAAAATATCCCAGTCCTACTTTCCTTCAATGTATGGATGTACAAGTGATTGAGTCCACCTCTTACAGGAGTCAAGGTGTACAAGTGCACTAATTGTGTAGATCAGTCTTTGAGGCATTCAGGAAAAGCCATCAGATTGGAGACTGACCACAGTGTACTGTTACCAGAAGCTACTCTCCATGAAACCAAGGGCATCAACTATGGGTAGCCATGAGGAGCAGCTGCTACCCTGGCACAACACTTGCTACTTCTGGTCACAGGGGCCATATAGGCAGTAGCATGACACCAAAGTAGGTAGGGCTCTTAAAAGTCTTATTTACATTCTGAAGATTTCTCATATTGTCATATTATAAACCTGCTGAAGTTAATAGGAGACTGTTGAAAGGGAAAGTGTAGGACAAGTAGTCAGAAAGGTCAAAGGGCAAATGTTACTTCCTCTACTCCTGGCCCTTAGATTAATCAACATAATGTGTCAGACCTAATTTATATATTAAGCTATCAACATGATCTTGCCTCAGTGCTCAGCTATCTTCAGTTCCTCAAACAGGATAACTCAAAGAACCATCCTCTACCATGTAAGGTGTCAATTCTCATCCTGTATCTTTCATCATGATTTTTATGTCACCAGGGTTTTCAGGCTAGGGTGCCATCCCCTTAAACATTGCTCAGCTCTTCCAAGTTCCCATCAGTCCCTCCTCCACCACAGGAGCTTGAACCGGGACTGGTCTTTGCCTCCACTACAGATGGACAATCCTTCCCTGGAAATGTGTTTTCTTAAGATCTCCCTACATTTGCTTCTGAAAGGGCTGTTCTGTTTCTCTTCCTCACGCAGCCAGCCCTACTTCAGCCAGAAAAGTAACAAGCTGCATTGTGTTATAAAGTCTGTGATTCCTGCCCTAAGTACAACACCTGAAATAGAAAGAATCAGCAGGAATTAAGTCTTTTTTTTAAAATTGAGAACTGAGGGGATGTGTGCTGTTAAGACAGCAGGGAGGGTTTCTAATTGCTCCTCATTTGAATATTAATTTCTTGCTATTTCAGTTTTATGCACGGCTCCCGCCGGCTTGTGAATACGCCATGTTCCACATGAAATAATACAAATGGGAAGGGCAGGTCCAAAGAACAAGTCACTTACCTTTGGTAATGCTCTTTCTGGCGGATACTAACCACAGATTCCTCACCTCAGTATTCAGCACACTGTTTATGCTCCATATCTGGTGGAACGAAAAGCGAAAACAAGAAACTTATGTCAGTGTGCAGGAGTGGCCCATATATGCACCATGCTTAGTCACTTCTGGGACAGTACAGAATCAGTGAAGAACTGCATGATGCCACCTAATGGCACCAGGGAGCCTTGACGGAGAAAAGATTTCTGAACCAGCCTGGCATCTGGAAAGTTTCCTAAAGTGAGGAACCTGCAGTTAGAAGTATCCATCAAACAATTGCATTCACAATGACAACGCTGCTCTCAGATCAGCATTAATCAGCACACCAGCCAAGCTCACCATTAAATGCCCATTATTGAAGTAATCATTCTACCAATGAACTATCCCCAGAGTGTGAAAATTAACATTATAAATGCAGAACCCTATGAGAAAAATATTAAATACCCTGTCCCATCATACACGTTGTGTTTCTATCAATATTTATGTCTTGTTAAATGTACTTCGTTGTACCAATGTATTAAGAGAGAAAAGCACATTTAAAAATACATGTTTTTAATTTCCTTACAATGCTGACTTACATTTAAAGTTTAACTTATAGTCATACACATTGTGGCATAAAAACACATTCTAAATCTTAGAATATTATTCCCAGCAATAACACACATTTCTCAAACCATTTAGAGGCATGTTTGCAATCTCAGGCAAGCAATGAATATTAAATGAATGATGCTCAAATACTCCAAATCTTTCAAAAGCGTCCTAAAATCAAATCAAACAAGTAGAAAGAGGCAAAATAAAAATGAGAAATATGCAGAAAGAGGCAAAATAAAGGTGAGGAACAAGCAGAAAGAAGGACAATAAAGGACGCAACAAGCAGAAAGAGACAAAATAAAGGTCAGCAACGAGCAGAAAGAGGCAGAATAAAGTTCAGAGGGAGCAGAAAGAGGCAGAATAAAAGTCAGGAACGAGCAGCAAGAGGCAAAATAGAGGTCAGAAACCAGCAGCAAGAGGCAGAATAAAGGGTGGCAGAGAGATGCAAAATAAAGGCCAGGACCGAGCAGAAAGAGACAAAATAATGGGCAGAATAAGCAGAAAGAGGCCAAATAGAGATGAGAAATGCACAGCAAGAGGCAAAATAGAGGTAAAAAACAAGCAGAAGAAAGGTCAGGAGCGAGAAAAAAGAGGCTAAATAACTGCCAGAATGAGCCGGGAAGAGGCAACATAGAGGGCAGGAGCGAGCAGAGAGGAGGCAGAAAAATGAGCAAAAAACAAGCAGAGGAGACACAAAACTGAAGGCAGCAAAAGGTAGTGAACTACAGGCAAGCTGCACAGGAGACTGTCACAGGTGGAGCTTGCATACGTAACTGCTCCAATGTGCCCCCTACTTGTTTTTTACAATGCATCCACTGACAGACCCACTCACACACCCACTCACAGACCCACTCATGTACCCAACCACTGACCCACTGAGAGATTTACACACCCACTGACTCAGTAACTCATGAACCCAATCCCAGATCCATTCAAGCACTGATTCACCCACAAACGCACTAAGAGACTCACAAATACAGGGACATTATATTTAGGAAATAGAATTTTAGAAAATGTAGAAATTTACTGAAAAAAACAAAGTTTACAGGGATGTTATAGTTAGGCTCAGAATATACTCAAACAAAAACTTAAATTTAGCAGTTATAGTTTCCTAAGCCAACTATAACTTATGCCTCCGCAATGCACTGCTTATGACCTCACATATTACATCACTCATGACATGGTCAGTGACATCACTCATGACATCATTGATGACTTCTGAAATGACATCATGATGACATCTCTGATGACATCATCCATGGAGTGTGTTTCCTAAACGTTTCTGAGACTTCAATATATAAACTAAGCTACTGCATGAGTAAAATTACTATTCTTTTTGTACTACTGAGTGAGACCTTTTCTAATATATGTCATCTGAGTTGCACTGTGACTGTCTATATAAGTGTGGGAGTGGGTGTCTGGTGGGCTATATGGGAGCGTGAGTGATTGTATGGGTGAATAAGTGGGTGTGTGAGTGACTGTATGGGTGGGTGAGTTAAACATTAAACATTATACATCATCAATACTATAATGTAATATAGTTAGAAAAACAAAAAACAGTTTTAAATTAAAAAAATATATACTTGTGAATAGGATCATTAGTAATAAAACCATTAATTTGTTATGCCTTTTCTACAACAGATTTGCAGACGTTTCACACAATGCCTAGAAAACAGAACCAGGAGACGCTAAGAATGGAATCGTACAGCAAAGCCATAAGGCAAAAACAAAAGGGAGAGAAAGAAGGAGGCTGTCTACAAAAAGCAACACTACTGGTATGAGTATAAAGAATGTTAACACTGTTTATAGACAGCTAACATTAATAGTAAAAAGAAAACAATTGCCAAAAAGACAACAATTAAAAGTAAGCCATTCCACCAACAAAAATTATGCCTATTCAGGAAAAATATACACTATGACAATAAGGGACAAGATTAGGAACATCATTGTGAAGCACTACAAAATGCGTGTCTGCACAAATTTACTCCAAACACTTCCATCCAGCAAACAGCGATAAATTTGCACAGGAACAATATGTTCACAATATTATTAAAAAAGCATTTCATGTAAAAAGAAAACTCCCTTTCTATCATCATAAATCACATCAAAAACCTGGACCATTTAATTGCAAGCTATAAAAAACATAAACTACACAAGAAAGAACTAACAAGACTAAACTTCTGCAACATTTGTCTTGGAACTGGAGGCTTACGCCGAGTACTGAACCATACTTTTATGAAGGGAGTTACCATCAACAGAATAATTGTGTTCTTTATGTCACACATGAAAGACGTTGTTATGAAGTCTTACATATAAATGTAGCGGAGAAAAAAAATTAATGAAACAAAATACTATATCAACTGACAATTTACAGGAAGAAAAAAAACTAAAAACCTGTATTTGAATGGAATTGCAGTTCTATTTACAATACTCATGATACATCTATACTGAGGCTAAGGACTTTTCTGATGACATTTAAAAAGTCATCAATACTTAAAACAATTAAATTACTAGAAACCTTTGACCTATACCCATTTCGGACCATTACTAACCAACAAGGACATTCTTTAAGGTGCCTTACAACACATCAAGATGCTCTCTACACATCAGTCAACTAAAAGAAAAGTTGTGCGCACATTATACTTTGTAAAAATGCAATTTTTGCAATTAGAACAACTCAATTATGTTCTACTCCACTCAAATCCAGCACAAGTCAACAGTATTATAGAATATATATAATCTAAATGCTTTGATGCAGTGTCTGAGAGCAATAGCTGTCCAGACCTTGTTTTCACTCAGAATCAAGCAGAAAATCCATTTTTGGACTTGGCCAATTACGATAGGGATATTCTTCATTTTTAAGAAACAATTTCTGAAATAACTAATAAGAATTGCATCTGTTGCCGAAGAACACATTATAAGAAGAAAGTAAAAATAATTGATCTCATTGAGAAAATAGGAAATGAATAAAAATAGCCTGAAGAAATCTGACAATCTTTCTATTTGCAGAAGAAAAATACAATGTCTGTGAACATCTGTGAATATCAGAAACCCTGCAATTACTGTCTTGGAAAACTAGACTATAACTTCCTGTCTTCACATGGATTCATACCAATTTGGAAATGTAGTTAATACCTTTAGAACAACTTCTGCTGAATTTATATGAAAGCCTTTTAATTCAAATAGTTTATTCTTTTCAAACCGTTGTTAGGATGCAACCAAAATAAGGAGAATTTCAGCCACATGAATTGGTACATGCACTAAAAAGAAAAGTTGTTTTCCTTCCATCAGATTTCACCAAAAACATAACCACTCTTAGAATAGAACATAAACTAGAGGAATCTTTAATGGTTTTAATGAATGAAGTATGTACAAAAGACAAAAAAGTTTGGCAATAATTAATAAGCATTGACAAAGTTCAGAAAGCAGAAACAAAAGTATAAACGTTATAGCATACACCCAGTAGACTCCAGAAACACGATGAATGATGCTTTAGGACTCTATCAGATGAAGGGAAGTTAGAGGACAGCCAATTATTGTCTTGGAAAAAACTCTGGAAACAAGATGTTATACAAATGTGTTCCCCACTGGTAAAGGTGGAAGATATGATGATCGTCCAATCTAAAAATAAGCATCGGAGGGCCAAACATCAAGATTAAATTCAGAGTATCCATGCTTTAGTCAAGATATTCCTTACATTTTCACACTACTATATGAAAGTGACCTTTCAGTCACTTCTTAATCTTTTGGACATGTGATGTGAAAGGGAGCTAGCTTTACAAATATAGCAGCACAGTATTTTGTTGAAAAGGTGAATGACAAAGAAGAGAATCTAGACTATAACTTGTTCATCATTATGGCTAGTCAGAGTGGGACAAATGAATACTGATTTCAAAGAGATGGAGAATTGAAATGTGTGCATAGAATATTAGGACCACCTACTTGGTTTATTGCTTTAAGTTGTGCTGAATATGGATGTGACAACTTGCATCAATTTCTACTTGTAGAAAATGCTAACATTTCAGACATTAATTACAAAATACCCACCGAATTATGTTCTTTGGATCCTGCCAATGTTTGCAGATATTTCAACAACAAATTTCAAACTATGCTTCAGTATTTAAACAACAAAAAGAAAAATCCTGTTGGAGAGGTACTTGATTTCTTCTGGAGAAAAGAATTTCAAGCAAGAGGTGCCCCACACATTCCTATGCTTTTCTTGATCAAAGATCTACCTCACTTTGGATACGACTCTGATGAATCCATTCTATAGTTTATTGATTATTATGTCACTTACGACATCCTAAAACAAGAAAAAAACAAGAAACTATTTTAACAAGTTTTACACTTTCAATCGCATAAGTGTAGGAAACACTGCTTAAGTAAATATCGGAAGAAATCCAATCATTACTCATAAAGTCATTTTGGATTTCCAAGACCAATTCTGCAGAAAGGAAAAGTGAAGAATTTCATTTCATCTGTGAGACATATAGGTTATAGGTGAATCACCAAAATATACATACAATCTTAGGTGACCACAAGCCTCACAATGGATCAATCACTACAACCCTTTAATTCTACATATGTTGGATGCTAACACGGATATAAAATGTGTTGCAGATAACTTCACTGCGGTTGCAAGGAATGTTTCATCCTATGTTACAAAGGCTAAAAAAGAAGATATGAGGAAAGTATGGGAAGAAATAACTGCTGAGCAATATATAAGTAAACGATTATACCAATTCAGCCTCCAAATGGTATCTTACTGTGAGGTCAGTAGCTGTAAAGCATGTGACCTTTTGCGTTCTTCAAGCTTAAATGGTAAATTCTGGGCAAGCATGTGGTTGAGCTCAGGATTATCATCATGCTGAAGAGTTCTTAAAAGCCTACCGGAAATTGAATACCTTTCACATTTTGAAAACCAATATGTTAGGCACATATTACCCAAAGAGAAGTCCTTTGTTAGAAAACCTATCACTCAATGAAGTTTCTCAGTTCTACATATGCCGAAATAATATGGAACTAATGGATGTTCAAAACATCATTCAAAACCAACTCTTATTAATTATCGAAAACTGAGTTATGACACAGGAGAGAAGAAAGATATTTAGCACTTATTCAACTATTTGAACAATTGTGTAAAGAAGAGATTATAAGCCCCTTTGAATCCTATCAAGATGAGTTTAATGTACATTAAAATCACATTGCAGTATCTCAATTTCAAACATACTTAAAAATATAGTAACAGGAAATAGCAGAAGAGAAGAACATTAATATGGAAATTCAGCCTCTACGTGTATCATCCAATAAATACTTCTGCTTCTCGGACTGGTGACCCACTTGGACAACCAATGATAGAAAAGGAAGCTTTAGTTGCCATGGACGAAGTTCAACATGCAATGGACGAAGTGGATACCACGTTCAGGATTTGGATGACTTCATATCGCAGATGAACTCAGAACAACTAGAAATATACAAAGGCATAAAGTATTCGTAGGTCATGTACTTCAACAAGAAAATGGATTATGTGCATGTTGTACCTTCAAACCTGCATTACAATATGTGAGCAGCCAAGCTGGAACTTGGAAAAGCTTGCTTATTAAAGCAATTACTTCTTATGTCCATAAAGCTACAATTTCAAATTTATCTTATGTTTTTGCTGCTCCTTCTGGGTTTGCAGCACACAACATCAAAGGAATTACTATACATCATCTAATGTTTTTGCCTGTGGAGCATGACAACAAATCAGAATACTTGTAATTGAATGCTGATATATTTCAAGAACTTGGGAGAGTTCAAAACATATTTAAACGTTTGGTCATAGATGAAGTCAGTATGGTTTCCAACTTAATGTTTGGCATTTGTTCATGTACAAATGGAAGAAGTACTCAGAATAGCTTATTATTTACTCTTTGGCGGGAATCATGCCATTATTTGTGGAGACTTATTACAACTTACACCTGCAAATGGTGAACTAATTTTAAAAAAATGTTTGCAGGACCGAGCTCACAATTCTCTAGGAAGTATAGGTAATGCCAACATTTGGTTGCATTTTGCATTCAGAGAACTAACACAGAATATGAGGCAAGCTTATGTTAAATGTTATGCCAAGATATTAAAAAACATTCACCTTGGCATTGTGACAAAAGAAGCAACATTTATGCTAAAGGAACAAAAGACACGCAAATTAGTTCATAATCTTCATTCGCCTGCTGAAGTAATGCTTTATCTTCTTTCACAATCCCAACTGTGGTTTGTTTAATGCCAACTGTTGAAGAATATGTTCAAATCATGAAATACTACACCTGGAAAAGCAGCAAATTGTAAATACCCTTTGTAAAGATAAAGATGAGAGTCATGAACTGAATATATGTGTAAACAGAATATTACCCTCAAAATATAGGAAAATTTGTGTCACATACAGCAAGCCTGGAGAAAGATTTACATCCGCATAAAAATTGGTGTGTTATTTCAAGTCACAAGGAATCATCAACTGAGCCATGGGATTTGTTGTGGACTATCAAACGTCTCCAAAGAATGAAGGGATTGCATTTATTATGGTGAAATTTGACCATACTCGAAATGAAAAAAAGATCTCTTGATGTGCGTCAAATTTCTTACTTATCAAAGATTTATATATTCGAAGAGAATAGTTTCCTCTTTATTTGGCTTATGCAGTAACAGTACACAAATCACAAGGACTAAGCTTAGATTATGCACTAATTAACATTGGATCTATAGTATTCAAAGAAGAAATGGCATACATTGCTCTGTAATGCAGATAGTACCTGTATCCATTAATACGAATGTTTGCGAAACACATATGGTCCTCATCGTGGTAAATATATCCCATTGTTACAAAACCTAAACTCTCTTTCAAATGTAAAATTACATCAAATTTAATTTTGAAGAAGATTTGGAACAACCTAAAAAGGAAACACAAAAATCAAAACACATCTCAGGACCAATGTTCCCTCAAATTTTTTTCCTCTGTGTGTTGCAGTGTAATATCTCAGTGCGCTGCAGCCAATGTTATGTGTGCCAAGAACAGACCACGTGTGTGGGTGCAGTGACAAATATTAGTGCAAAACCTGTAAAAATGACAACATAATGAAAAAAGACTATTACAAATATATGTCGCCAATACGCCACTTAATATGCCTTTTTTGCCACATAATTTAGTCAATCCTGTTGCATAATTCCAGTCGCCCTGGTAATACCAGATGCAGAATGTTCACTGTCTGTGTTTGGCAGAGCTAGATAAACAATTGATTTTAATATACACAATTCCAGCTTTTAACTGACAGGCACCTCAAAAATGGAACATTCGAAAGTCTCAGATGTTACAACAATATTACCTGCTATGTCAAATGATCCATAACATAACATATACACTTCTCGCCCATTCTGAGAAGATTTAATTAATTATCTTGGAAGTCCAGAGTGAAGATAAAATACTTAGGTGGTTATAATGAGTTCCTCTGTAAAATGATGTGGTAATTCTGCATGACTGAGGCATCAGTACATTATACCATCTACTTAAAGGCCGATACAGGTTGGATGAAATGTGATGATAACGGTCTTACTTTTTAAGCTCAGACTGCCAAAACATTTACAAGACCCTTACCTGTTTTTATTACATTCAAAATTCTAAGTGGAAAAGTTACCCTTGGAATAAACCTACAAAGGTATTTTAGAGTTGAATTTATACAATTCAGTAGATATGTCATTACGTGGCCTTGCATGGTTGATGACATTACAAGAAATGCACTGTAAGTATTGTATTGTATGTTTTTGTAAATATTGCATTACTTAGAAAGATATGTGAACAGCTGGACATGCAAACATCTATGGGGTTTTTCACGATCCAATTGATTTGTTTTTCCCCAGTGTTTCATGATGACTACCAGGAAATAGCAATTACAATGCAGCTGTTTCCCCGCATATACTTAACCACGCATGCGTTACAACACATGCACCGTTACCACGCACAACCTTTACCAAGCATGCCTTTACACCGAATTACTTTGTAAAGCTATGTGTAGAAAGGTATATGTGTGGTAAGGGTGGTCTATTGGTGTCATTAGAGTAAAACCCTTCCGCTTCCTCTGTACGACATGCATAGTGTCTCAGAAGAGCTGGAGAGGTTACGTCGTGGAGAGGTAAGGTGGATTTTAAATTAATATGTTTAAATGTATCTATTCTAACAAAAAAATAAATGATGTTGTTAAATGATTTAAATGATTTGCAGGGCAGGGGAGGGGTAGTATTTAGATGGGCTGGAGGGACGGGGTAGGAGTCCTCCTCTAGGGCTCAGGGGTGGAGGAGTTTGGAGAAGGGCCGGAGGGTAGGGGGGAAGTGAGTTGCGCAGGGGTCTGTTTTTAGTGTTAAGTGCAGGGGTGGGGTATTTGTTAGAAGGTCCCCTTTTAGAGCTCAGGGCAGGGATAGGGGAAGTTGTTAGGCAGGCTGGGGCCAGAGGTTAGAGGGTAGAGGCCCGCTTCTAGGGCTCAGGGGCGGGGTTGTTTGAAGAAGGGCCGGTGGGTGTGGGGGGAAGGGAGTAGTTCAGGGTGCCATTTCAGGGTTCTGGGAAGGGGCATTTGTTAGATGGGTTTGGTGCTGGGGGTCACACAGGGGTACAGGGGAGGGGTATTTATTTTTCTACAAAAAACGACGGGGTGCAAGGGACCGGACTTGGAGCAGTGGTCAGGTATAAACTTTATCATGAATATGCCCTTAACATGCATGCTTTTACAAAGAAATTAATTGTAAAGGTATGCGTGGTAAAGGCATATTTGTGGTGAAGATTATACGTGGTGATGGCATTCACATTGTAACGCATGCGTTGTAAAGGCATGCATTCTAATGTCATATAACCTGACTACCACATTATGATCATCTTGACATAAAAAGGTTCAAATGATGACATAGTTCTGCAACAAAAATGATACTTATGTCCAAGAAAAACTTAAAAAGGAAAGCAAAATTGGATTACCTGTACTTCTACTTATCACATACACTCAAATATCACTGTAGTACTCTGTTATAAACTTACCATTTTCTAGCATTGCACATGTGGACTTTCTTGTTAGTAGGGTTAAAAAACACAAATACGTTTTTCAGTTACAAAGTACCCTACCTTATTCTTGTATAATGTAGATTGTTTGTGTATAATGGAAAATAAATGTAGATTCATACAGTTATGCTATGTATACCCCTCCAAATTATGGTGTTCTACAGTAGTTTCTCACACTATATGACCCACCAATATACTCCAATATACAACATGACAGTCAAATGTATTAGACACCAGTGAACACTACCACATGCCACTCTACTGTACAACATCACACTCCACTCTACACCCATACACTGTAAGCCCCTCCAAAATAACAAACATATAACACAGCACTCTAGTACACGACACTGGACCATATATAACTGTCTTCGCAAACAGTACTTGCTGTATTGCTTTATTACCAGTGTACCTTAAGATACTTGACTGAAGAAGACTTCACTCAATGACCCATAATTGAACAAGAGTCAACTGAAAAACAGTTATCAGTATAACACTCCTCTCTACTATATGCCACACCACTCAATTCAACACCACATGTTTCTCTTACCTACACGTACCTTTTATTACTAGTTAATAGCCAACTATATTTTAATGTTACCTGTAAAAAGATGGTTATGATTAACATAATCTCTTTATTGTTGGAAATATTTGAGTAGTACTGAAAAGAACAGTTTTGTTTCTTTTTAATTTGTATAATTTTCTGTGTTCTTTTTTATTTAACAACAGGTCAACAGGACCAACAAAACAAAAAGAAGGCAGAGAGGATACAGGAGGGAAAGAAATAAGGGTAAAAAAACTAGGGATGTTGAAGAGGACACTGGTGAGCAAAAACTAGCTGCCATTTAATATTTACGTCCTACTCTCCTGTGCCTAAGACTGTGTAACACTACAGGCAATATGAGTCTGTACTGCCATACTGTTCAACAATGTTCTGATCCTGCCTCAGCATGTGGACAGGCACCAGTACCAGGAGAAGGGAGAGAGGGGAGAACCAATGGGGTGTGTGGTGGCAGAGGTCCACTCAATGCTCCAGAGGTAGAAAGTCTTGCAGACTCAAAAGCTGTGCCTGCTGATGACCTTGCTAAGGCGGTCTCCTCCAACTCCTGCTCCCGCCTCCTTTCCACCCACGCCAACATTCAGGATTGGATGGATGAATCCCGAGGTCCTGAATGACTATTGCTGGTGTGTTAATCAAGATTGGGGAGACAGAGGTCCGGAAACAGAGGACTCGGACTCCTATGCGTATTGATACAATCAAAGAGAGTCCGTCCGTGTAGTTTTGACCATCTTTTCACTCTTTTTCTCAGATATAAAACAGAGTTTTCTTGAAATAACCCTCACCCACCAAGATTTCCCGTGGTGGCATGCTTCATCATGGGGTTCTTCCCGTCCCGCTGCGGAACGGGGCTTGCTACGACCAACAAATATGTGGGAGCACTTTTTGTCATATACTGTGAAGAGTTGGGAGGGTCTTACCTAAAGTTAAAAATACCTGGCTAAGTAGGAAAAAATTGTTTATTCAGACCTCTTTCTGGTATGGTTAAAAAAAGGGGGGAATTGAAAAGCATATGTTTATGTGTATGCATTGCAGGGTCTACATGTTTCAAGCCAATACCCCAAGGCTTTTGGTCAGGACCACCAAATGATCCCTAGTACCCCTACTATCAGTGAGTGACTCTAAAGTGAATCTCCTTCATAAATGTTTATGAAAATGTATATACAATACAATACCTAATCGGTAGTGTTTCTTTTTAGATCTGGAAAGATACGAAAGAAATGTTAATTTGTCATAAAAGTTTATGCATACACGTAACCAATAGTAGAAACACATGATATATTTTTCTATTACAACCGTGCTATTCATAACAACTTTTTCGTATTTGAAGAGACTTTGTTTGTGCTACCCATGACCTGGTGAGATAATTAAAAGTAAGACCAACTAAAGACGTACTCATTCACATACAGCTTCATTATGCCTGTAGCATTGTGCTGTGGCGTAGTTTGGAGCATTACTGTGTGTACTTGCAATAGACTCCAAACAAAACTCACATGCACACAAGAACAATATTCTGCTCGCTGTGAAACTTTGTACTTATGGGATTGTTGTAAGAGATAATTGTACTATTGACAGCCATTGATATTGATAGAGAATAATCCAAAAACACTTATGTTTTATATTATACCAGTGATATTAAAAAAGTAACCCACTTGGTTGCGTATTATAGAGTTATTAGTTCAAATCTAGATTGTGACTGTGTAGTAAAATGAAACGTAACATACATGTGTTATGCCACAATTAGGTCTTATGAGTTCAGTCGGGGGGAAAGGTACACTTATAGTCAGACTCTGTCAGTAAGAAGAAAGCAGACATCAGCTGTGATAAAAGGATTTGGATCACAGTAGTCTGTGTATTGGCTGTGCCGTAATTACTTCCTCAAAGGTACTCCCTTCCAAGTGGAGATAGCCTGCCCGTGCCTCCGACAATGTCGGCAACCGTGCGGGAAAAAGCTGTATTTGACAGGGAGTCGGGTGAGGACGTGAGCATCCTCGTGGTGACGAGAACTAGACCACTACTTTACCAAAACGGCCGCCTGCAAATGGAGCTCCTTCCTGGTTACTTGGTATCCCTTAGGCTGAAACATTAGGAATGAGCAAGTAGAGGATCAAAAGCTCGAAATTGAAAAAATTAGAACAGCGTAGTGCTTCAAAAGGTTGATTTAAAAATATAATCTAAAGATTGGTAAAAATTAGAAATAAGAAATTACAGGTTGACTCACAAAAAATGTTTGAAGTGATTATCAACCTACCATTGGTATAGAGCATGATGTTGTGGTACAAAACAGCTGTCTGTCATCTGATTCATATTCAGAATTGTTAGCCGGCACCGATCCCATGGATAGTAGTTCCCTGGTTAGTAGAAAGGTCTCAGGCAGGATTAATGGTGGGAAACCTTCAATGGTAGGGTCATTTGATGATTGGTTTACATTTATAAAAGAATAAGTCAAGAAAAATGGCTCCAGGGTATATTTTCGTTCAAACCATGTGTATGAGTTTGCAATCTGCAAACCCGGCGTTGTTCCTTCTCGAGCAGTTGGGAATCAGTGCAGATTTGTTCAAGAACAGTCCAGCATAAATCCTGCACCGTGTGTCCTTTCTCCATGTAGTGTACTGACATTTTTATGGTGGCATGGTTGCATCTCAGGTTACTGTGGTGTTCGCCGATCCGTGTCTTGATCATTCGTTTCGTCATTCCAATATAGTGGAGATGACATGGGCAAGTGACCATGTATATAAAAACATTTTGAGTTACAGTTAGTGAATTGTCTGTGTTCCCAGGTTGTGTTGTTATTAAATGTCAGCTGTTTGGTTGTTGTGGTTAAGTTACAGACACTGCAATAGCCACATGGGTGGTGGCCTGTGAGGAGAGAAATGAAACCCTGAGCTGTGCGAGAGTTGTCCCTTATCTGTGGCCTGATGTGGACTACCATGTCACTGAGGCTTCTTCCGCGTTTATGTGAAAACATCGGTTTGGGAAAATTCAGAGATCCACTGTTTAAGATCAGCCAATGTTTATTGACTATTTTACACACTTGGTTGGATGCTATGTTGTAGGTAGAGATGCATATTGGTCTTTCTTCCCTTCGTTTGGATGGTTTTAACTTCAGGAGACCTTCTCTGCTGTTGTTCCTGGTCCCTTTCATTGCTTGAGAAATAATTCTGGGAAGATAGTGTCCCTCCTGCAATTTAGAGAACAGATTTTCTGCCTGATTTTCGTTGTCATTAATTTCTGAACAGTTCCACCTCAGTCTCAGGATTTGTACAAAATCGGGGTTTTGTCTAAGATGTCTTGGTGAAAGCTATCAAAAATGAGTAGGCCATTTTTTGCTGTAGATTTTATATGCGTGGTAGTTTTCAGGAGGCCTTTATCTGGGTCAATGTTCAGATCTAGACATACTAGATCCTTATTAGATAAGGTATGGCTACATTTTAGGAGCTTGTTCTGTCTGTTTAGCCATGTTAGAAATTGGCAGGCAGTATCTTCATTTACTTATCAGATGATGAAAATGTAATTGATGTACCATTACCACATGTGTATGTGGGTCAGGTACCAATTGGTAGGGCTTAGAATCTTGTGTTTTTTTAGATGATGCACATAGAGACCTGTTATACTTGGGGCAAAAGTGCTTCCCATGCTGGTCCCGTGTTTTTGGAGATATAGAGTATCCTCAATCTAGAAAAAGTTCTTAGTAGGTGCCCATTTACAGCACTCCATCACCACATTCCATGGGGTTTGGTATTCCCAGTCTACTTTGAATAACACTTCTTCAATGATGTTTAATGTCTGGGCATGTGGGAGACTGGTGTATAGACATTTAGTGTCTAGTCCCATCAAGAGTTCTGTTTCCGGGTTTAAAGTCCTTTCATGTAGGAGTCTCAGTACATCTTTTGGGTCCTTGAGATAGGTGTCTGTCTTTTGGATGATTGGTCTCAAAAAAGCATCTGCAAATTTGGATAGAAGTTCCAGTATTGAGCCGATACCTGATACAATGGGTCGTCCAGGTGGGTGGGTCACATTCTTATGTATTTTAGGGACTGTGTAGAAGTAAGGTTTTACATGGAATTTATTGTTGAGGAAATCACCCTCCTTACGAGAAATCCTATTGTGTGTGATTGTCTATTCAGTCATGCTTGTAATATGAACTCTCAGGGATTCCGTGGGGTACCAGGTAAGTGGTTCATAATTTCTGGTGTTGTAATTGTAGGCATTCCATCCGGTATGTCGCAGTGATCTGTATCACTATTGCTTCTCCTTTGTCGGCAGGTTTTATGACCAGGCTCTTGTTGTCCGCTAGGTCTTTTATTGCCAATTTCAGTTTTTTTGTTGTATTATGATATAGTTTTATAATTCCAGGGTCAATATAACCAATGTCTTTGGGAACCGCTTTCTCGAAAACTAGTAATTCCACTGGTATTGATGCGTTGGGTGGTGAAACATTGGATTTTACCCTCAATACAGTGTTGTCCTGGATATCCTTTTCTGGCAGTTTAATAGCAAAAAAGGGCTTTTAGTTTAAGTTTTCTGATAAAGTCATTGATCTTGCAGTCCAGTCTGAATTTTTCCAATTTCTCAGTTGGGACAAAACCTAGCCCCTTTTCCAGAATCTCTACCTGGGGGATGTGAGAGTGTAGTCGGCGAGATTCACCACTAGACTGGTCGTCTGCTTGTTCCTGGCTGGTTGTTGTCTGTGTTTGTCATGCTCCTGGTTGATACCCCGCTCTGTTCTTGATCCGTGGACAAGTGCACCTGGGTCCCCTTCTGCATTCCTCCCCTTTGGGGACCTTGACATGTCCCTAAAAATTGATTGAATTAGTTGTATGGCTATTCCATTGGAGGGGCTGTATCCCAAGAATTGAGAGGTTTCAAATGTTAGTGTAGTTAAAATTGTTTGTATTCCTAAAATAAATAACATATAACTATAACCTTTGTGAGTGTGTGTGTGTATATATATATATAAACACGGCACCACAACCAGAAGTAACTTTTCAAAGTGTTTATTGGCACACCATAGTGCAAAACAAAAGTAAACAGGACGGTCTATGCGTTTCAGCTCCCCAGCCTTCTACTGGACCATAGAATCCCTTAGTCTAGAACGTCTTCTAAATTTATTTGTATATATATATATATACACACACACACACACACACACACATGCACGCATGCACACACACACACACACACATTAATAAACACTAGTAGGGTCCCAATTACAATTTGTGTATAGTGGAATTCTTATGTGGAATTCCCCTCCACACAATTATCAGTTTGCCGGTGCTCCCGACTCTTTGCCATGGTGATGAGGGAACAAGTAATGTTTTCTCTTTGTCAGGTAACATCTAACCATATCCTCTGCGACCCTCCCCACTCCACCAAGCACGAGTCCTCTTAAACATTGACCACCTGCTAGGACTGTGTAAACGCACTGTTATACCAAGCTATCGGACTCTGTTTGGTGCCCTGACACAGGCGGTCCGTTTGTTCCCGGACTGCAGTGACAGCAGGCAAATCGATGTGCCCGTGCTCACAGTGTACACTTCTCACTAGGGGAGAAGTTACGGCATGACGTCATACCAGGTGAGCGTTGTAGGGGAAGGGGAATCTTTTAAAGAGAGTCATTTTCTCTCTGGATTTCCCTTCTCTTTTTGAAACTCAGGAGCAGCAACATTGTCGTGGTGTCACCAGGGCTTTAAGTGGAAGCTTTTTCAATATTATATACAAGCCATAATTGTTGCTTATTTATCTTATGCAACTAACAACCATTGACAAAGCCAATAAACCTGACTTGTTGTAGGTATGATGTTACTTGTTGTATCATATCTGGATGCAATGACAGAAACAGCAAAATGCAAGTCGGGCAGCATAGGATGCTAAACACAGATTTCTAACTTAAGTGTTTTTAAGCCACGCCTTTAATGACATTGCCACACCCCTTTGAGAGACCCCCTTGTTTTTACATCCCACTTAAAACCCTGGTTATACCTCATTCCGAGGGATTTCACACATACCTGCAGGCTGCAGGAATTCTACGCGAAAATTCCGGTCGAATCCTTGTAATCAGTAGGCCTGGGCAAAAATTTCGTTCCGTTCGCGGAAATTGCGATAATTTGACATTTTTGCGTTCCGCGGAGAGCGCGAAAATGTCAAAAATTCCGGTTTCCGCAGCTTGGCGATAATTTGTTTCTTGCTCGCGCTGTAAAATGATACATTCTCGCGCGCGCGCGATCGCCTTACCTGAATCCCTGCGTTCGCCGACAAGTTTTCTTGATCCGGTCGCGTTCTCCATGAGATGTTGTATTGTTTTTAGCCATTTGCGCTGTCTCGCGACAGTTCGCGCCCGCAGTGACGTCATGCGTCGCGCGATCACGTCTTTCTTCTCGCGATCATGCACCGCGAGAGCAACTCAAAACAAGATGGCCGCGCCCGCAAGCAACCACATGGGTAAGTTGGCGACCCGCAACCATGCAGAAAATCTCGCGAACATGCCGGAAAAAAACTTCCGCATCTTTGCGATATTTCTGCTTGTTTGCGATAATTTTAAACATTCTCGCGATAATTTGCGAAGGTTAATTCCGCAAATTCCGCCCACCCCTAGTAATCAGGCCATAGAAATGTTAAAAATCCCAAACCAAAGACTGACATTCTTCAATATTACCACTAGGTGACAGTACTGTACAGAATATGAGGTCCAGAAGATTCGAAGACGAATCTCTCTAGCTTTCCTTGAAGATAATTTCTGCAAATTCTTCGATACTATATAACAGTGTAATCAATACAAGGTTTTTCCTCTTTTGTTTCTCTTCACACCAGCAATAAATGTTCTAAATATTAGGTTTCGTGGTATAAGTTTAAAGGGAGGCTCTTTTACAGTAGAAACTACACCGCTGCGTGTCCATGCGTCTGACCTGCGAGAAGCACATAGGTCCAGATTTACTATGTGTTTGGAGGACGTTTGCATGTTGCACAGTGCAGAATTGTGATGCATAGCGGCGCAAACAGCAGTGCTATTAGCTTTTCCGCACAAAATATATTTCGGTCTGAAAGGTTGATGTGGAAGCCACGCTAAATGGCTTTGCATGGCGTGGCGCCAAAACTAAAAGAACGAATGCAAATGAAAGTAATGGAGTAGAAACAGTGCAAACTCTCATACGATTCGATGCAAAGGCCACACTGACTAAAGTAGCATGCCATGTCTTTGGGTAGAACCCTAACTTCAAGTGGATGGAGGCGCAAACAAGGGGCAACCGAAATATCGTGTGGTATTCCCATGCGTAATGTGTACTTTCAGCAAAATTACGCATTTTATGCGCCTTATTTGTTGGCGGCTGCATTCGCATAGAAATTTGAAGTGGAAGGTGTGCTTTGAGTACAGATAGCAACAAAACACTCTCTGGTTTACCTCTGTACCATGGTGCAATGCTTCATGATAAAATGACACTTTTTTGTATATGACTATATTGTACCTTTAATAACGAACTGATAAAAATATTGTATCTGTAATATCAACTACTAGCATATTGTCTAGGTAAATTCATATAGGGAACTACAGATTTAGTATTGTTAATCTCTATATCTTGATTAGATGTTGGTAGTCGAAATCTTGTGTTTGGGAGATAAATATTAAAACATTATATTGTGGCATTACACTCTGGATGCTACCTGTGTGTGTGTATACCCTGTCCCCATGTGCCGGCAGTCGTGCACATATCCTAGCTCTGTCGCTAGTCCTTTTAACTCGCATTCTCCACGCAGACATCCAGGCTCCTCAAACCTACATCATGTCCACAGGTTGGCACTGTCAGGGGTCCCCCTGGGAATTCCCCTTCACCAGCTCCACTGCACAGCCCAGTGATCTGAACATCAGAGTAAAGATATATAGAGGTCACAATACATTTTGAGGGAGAGGGTTCTCTTGAACAGAAAGACGTGAGAATCAATGGGAGTGTGTGTGGGGCGAGAGTATGAGAGTAAGTTTGCAGTGTTTGTGAATGTGATTGTGGGTGAATGCAAATGAGTGAAAGATCAGCGAAATGCAGTAGGAGTGAATCAGAATCAGTAGGACTGAGTGAGTGAGTGAGTATGTAAGTGTGTTTTGTCAGTGAGAGCGAGTGTGTGTAAGTGAGACCGAGTTAGAGACTGAATAAAAGTGAGTATGGGCGAGAATGAGAAAAGGAGACAGGGAGAGCTAGTGAGTGTGAGGGGTTGAGCGATGCAGTGAGATAGTATGAGTGAATGAGATTGAGAAAATGTGAGAGTGAGTGTTTTTGTCAGTGTGCGAGTGAGAATCAATCAGTGAAAGTGAGAGTGCAATGAAATGCGCAAGAAAGTCAAGAAATATTTGAAAGTGGAACAAATTGTTCTCAGGAACCAATCAAACCTCTGCACTGGTCCATAAGGAGTTGTAGATCTTTGGTAAGTCTGTTAGAAAGCCATGGGAGGGGCCAGCATGCCTTTGATTCTCGGTTCTGGGTTTCATGAATTGGTGGTGGAGATATTGGTGGTGGTGGTATTGGTGGTAGTCTTGGTGGTTGCGGTATTGGTGGTATTTGTGTTATTGGTGGTGGTGGTATTGGTGGTGGCAACATTGGTGATGGCAACATTGGTGATGGCAACATTGGTAGTATTGGTGGTACTGGTATTGGTATGGTTGGTAGTGGAGTATTGGTGGTATTGTTGGTGGTGGTATTTGTATTGGTGGTATTGGTGGTGGTGGTATTGATATTGGCGGTGGTGGCAGTATTGGTGGTGGTATTGGTGGTGGTGGTATTGGTATTGATGGTGGTATTGGTGGTGATGGTAGTGGTAGTGGTGGTACTGGTGGTGTTGGTTGTGTTGGTGGTGGTGGTGGTATTGGTGGTGGTATTAGTGGTAGTATTGGTGGTATTAGTGGTGGTATTGGTGGTGGTATTGGTGGTGGTGGTATTGGTGGTGGTGGTATTGGTGGTGGTGGTGGTGGTATTAGTGGTATTGGTGGTGGTAGTATTGGTATTGGTGGTGGTGGTGGTATTGGTGGCAGTGGTATTGGTGGTGGTGTTGGTGGTATTGGTGGTGGTGGTAATGGCGGTGGTATTGGTGGTGGTGGTGGTAATAGTGGTGGTGGTATTGGTGGTGGTGGTACTGGTGGTGGTATTGGTGGTGGTGGTATTAGTGGTGGAGTTGGTGGTGGTGATGGTGGTATTGGTGGTGGTGGTATTGGTGGGAGTGATGATGGTATTGGTGGTGGTGATATTGGTGGTGGTATTGGTGGTGGTGGTGATATTGGTACTGGTGGTGATCGTGGTATTGTGGTGATGGTAGTGTAGTGGTGGTGGTATTGGTGGTGGTGATATTAGTGGTGATGGTATTGGTGGTGGTGATGGTATTGGTGATGGTGGTATTAGTGGTGGTGGTGGTATTGGTGGAAGTGGTATTGGTGGTGGTGGTGGTGGTATTGGTGGTATTGGCATTGATGGTGGTGGTATTGGTGGTGGTGATATTGGTGGCAGTGATATTGGTGGTGGTGGTGGTATTGGTGGGGTGGTAATGGTGGTGGCGGTATTTTTGGTGGTGGTGGTATTGGTGGTGGCGATGTATTGGTGGTGGTATGGTGGTGGTATTGGTGGCGGTATTGGTGGTGGTGGTGGTATTGGTGGTGGTGGTGGTATTGGTGGTGGTGGTATTGTTGCTGTTAATAAATCAGGTTTTTTAAAACAACCTGTCAGGTAGCTTTAGTGCAGATGAAATGTAACTCAGAGGTGCTGTTGTGAGCTTCAGCCCATTAGCACAGGATTATGTGCTACCTAGAATTCAAATGACTTAATTTGCTAATCATTTCTAAATTTATTTTACTTGGGGGGTTGAAACAGACACGAGATTAAAGTGATTGAAAGCGTGCGCCTGTGTTACGGGGGCGGCCGTGCTGCTTAAAAAAACACAAGCGCATTCAGCTGAAACTGCGCATGTCCGGCTGGCAGTAAGAGAAACTCCATAAAGTAAATAGTGCTTACAGACTAAATAACAGGTCTCATTTAACAACTGAAGTAAAGGGGCCCGTAGCCATGGGAGATTACAAATGAAAACAAGGCCATACTAAGGACGGACTAACAAGCCTATTAATGAATCAGAAGGCAGCATTTACGAAGGACAATGAACAAGCCAATTAAAAATATGGGAGGAGAATGGGCGCGGTTTCTCTCCCATACTGTACTACAGCAGTCTCGCAGAGAGAGCAACGCATGCGCACTGCCGCTAGGCCCGACCTAAAAAGTGAAAAAGGAGGAGAACGAGATAAGGAAAGGGACTGCAGATTAAAAAAAACAACATGAGAATGTGAATTGAGTTATAAGTAGCGTGCTACCCATCCTGACATTTTGGCAGCTCGTCAGGCGTATGAAGCGTCATATAACCAAAAACGTTGCAAACCAATAGTGTGGTTTTCCTTTGCTTTCCAGACATAAGTTTAATAAAATATCTTCAAAGACAATGAGGCTCTCCCATCACCCTTGTAGAACAAAAGGCAGTGGGAAGGTCACATAGGGGGCACACAGGTGTAATGTTGAACAAGGAAGCTGTAATTTACAGTTCAAGGAACTTCAAAAGTCTCAATCTAAGACATGTAGGGTAAGGAAGAGAGGAAGGAAAGAACAAAGGATTGTAGGGGTGGGAGGTGGGAAGAGGTAGAAGTGTAGGAAGGAGGGAAAAGGCAAGAAAGAGAAGGCAAGCGGATTGTGGGGTTAAAGGAAAAACAGCAAAGGATTTTAAAAAATCCAACAGTGTGAGTGAACAAGGGACAGAGGGATGCAGCGAGAAAGGAAGGATGAAAGACAGCAAAGAAGGAAAAACGGAAGGAGAAGGAAGAACGAGAAGGGGGTGGAGCAACAAAGAAGGAACGAGTGAGAAGTTTGGAAGGAAGACTAATGGGAAGGAGGAAACAATGGTGGAAGGAAGGCATGAGAAAGGTAGAAAGAGAGTAAGGGAACAGAAGAAATGAAGGAAGGAGGAATAAGTATAAAGGGAGAGGGGAAGGAAGCAAAGATGGAAGCCAGGAGACGGAAAGAGTGAAGAAGGGACAAAGAAATGACAGATAAATGAATACATCAAAGGAGGGACAAAGGGGGGGCAGGATTGAGTATACATCTCTAACGACAAGCAACTCAAAGGTCAACGAGCAGTCTCCCTGCTTCCCTGTGATTGAAGGATGCAGCGACAGAATGTGCTTTCCTCTCCTCGCTGATGAGAAAAGCTGTTGTGGCAGCGATGCTATTTCAGGTTTGAGAAAGAGAAATGCGACCTGGTTGGTCATAATCCCCTTGCAAATGGAACATATTTATTTCTTTAAATGAAATCTTTCATGGTCAGTCGTTTCCTTTTGAGGTCTCGCAGACCTAGCGCTGGAGCGCGCATGCGCTTCTCGCTCTGCGAGGGCTTTTTGTCATCAATACGCTTTCCGAAGGGGACTTAAAGCCCCGCCCATCTTTTTGATTGGGTGTCGTCATCCTCCATGCTAAACGCTGTCATCGGATTGAAAAGGAGGCTTCTTATTCCCTCCTTGTTACCGCCCTGTCCACTTTTGGCCCCGCCCACCCGGACTGTATCGTTTACTCGCGGCATTCTCCAGTGCCCTTTAATTACTGGGTAGGCACTCTTTGCTTGTTTATTCATCCCAACATTTGGCGTATGTACTGAACAGTTTCCCCCCCCACATGTTGACCATGTTTCCCTGCTCCTAGCCTGCCCCATGCCCCCCCTTTTCGTTCACCCTGTTTCACTACCTTCTAACTTCTGGGCAGCTTGAGAACGAAGGCGATATCATGGCACGCACTTCTCCTGCTTTAACATGATGTGGGTCCGCCCGTGACTCTGGCAAGCCCACATCACTGAATGTGTGTATTTCTTTTGGGTAAGCCTTCACACTCCCGTGGCGCATTTTCGGTGCAGAATCTACTTTAAAATCGTAAGATACTGTTAACCGCTATGTCTTTGCATACATTTTCTTGCGCACGCTCGCACCACAGACTACTCAAATGCGCAGCGTTTGTCATACATTTGGAGCACCAGAAAAACCTGCCTTGTATCCACCCATGCCACTCTCAAACCGGACCCCCGCCAGGGTGATTCCAGCTTTGCTCCTCGCAGGGCCCTGGCAAGGGAGCTCGCGCAGGCTGCAAGGGGTGTTTCAAAATGAAAAGGGGGGGCTCTTGGCCCCCCCGCCTGCATGGCGGTGCGGTGACCCCCCCCTTTCCTTCCGGACATCTCGGTGGTGGGGCGTGTCCTCTGGGGCGCGCCCTGCCACCGATTGGTTGTCACCCTCCCTTGACCCGGATGACGTTGATCGACGTCCGGGTCGGAGAGGAGGGGGCGGGCCATTGGGGAATAAAGAGGCGGGGAGCGCCCAGGGGACCCCCTTGTTGCCTGGACGCTCCCCCCACACCGGACGTGCCCTGCGTTCGGGGCTTCGTGTTTTTCATTTGTTTTGCTTCTTCTCCTTACAGGTTTTCTGCGGACAGACGGAGCTCCATGTACGGGATCCGTTGTTGGCTCAGCGGGTAGAGCGGAGGTTTCTCGTGGGGACACGGACATCTGAAGTCCGATCCGGCGCGAAGGAAAGTCACGCGGTCCAGGGTATCGAGCTCAGGCGTCGGGACAGAGGTATTGTCGTGGCAGCGGGAGGGGGCGGCGGAAAGTTAAAGCAACGTTGTTTCACACCACCGGCAGAGCGGATTGTCAGCTCATTACCCGCTGGCCCTGCTATTTCAAGTAGTAAGCTGCCGGGGGTCGATCCGGTTGGGTTATTACACGAGGAAAAGCGCGGGTAATCGGTGGAGTGTTCGTTTAGCCAGGAGCAGGGGTTTGGTGGCTAAGCTGCCAATTTTGGAAGGGGTTTCGAATTCAGTTATTGGGACATAATAACATTTGAAGCCTTGCATTGTGAAGCCTTGCATTGATCGCTAGCATATGTTCTGTTGGTGTAAAGCGCCCTGATACCCTCACATTGGGTGTGTGCTATATAACAGTTTTGTTTAAAAGATTGCTAGGTAGGGGCAACAGCCACGGACAGTGGGGGGGGGGGGTGAAAGGAAGTCCAAGCTACATACGTTGTCTAACCTTGTACAGCCTGCTTTCACCAGCTGCTTGTATGTAACACTCCCAGGTATTAATGCATTCTCTATTTTAGGCACGTTAGCACTGCATTCCTTTAATTTCGCGCAGCGAGCTGAGTGGTGGACGTCAGTGTGGTCGCAGGTGAAATTCCGGCCGGGAGTGCGCAGGATTTTGGACGGTAAGAGGAGAGCGGGGGGCTCGCATTGCATTGCTTCTGGTAGCCGCCGGGTGGGTCTACTGATAGAGTTTACTCACCCCTGACAAACCGGATAAGCCGGGGCGTTGCGGTTACGGTTGCATGGTGCTTACAGCCCCCTGTATATCCTCCATCTGGTGAAGGTAACAAACGCACTTACACCTGTGTTGGAATATCAGTGTAGGGCGGTGCACCTCAGCTATGCCGGGGTCGATGGGTGGTAAAGGAGGGTCCAGGATGGAGGTTATGATGCAGGCCATGATGCGGGAGATGAACAGCATTAATCGGAGGTTGGGGAAAGTGGATGCATTAGAGGCCCGCACGAATGAAAGGTTTGCTGATCCCCCAGGCCCTTCAGGCAGGCCCGCGCGGCAGCGAAAGGCACCCTTGACAAGGGGGGATTTTGCTAGCCCACCAAAAAAGTCTAAGGCCAAGAAGCTCAGGTGCAGTGCCCCAGCCCCAGTAGTTCCGGTTTCGATTCCACCCGCACCCGCGATTCCGGTACCTCTTATACCTGTGCCGGTAGTTCCGGCACCCGCTGCACCGGCTCCTGCCATGCCGCCGGCGTTACCTCCTGTGGGGCCTGCTTCCCCACCCGTGGTACCAATGCCAGTGCCGGGCCTGCCGCCACCTGTCATTCCGTTGCCTGCCATACCAGTGCCACCGGCCACGCCCCCTGGGGCGCCCGTAGTCCCAGCTGATAACCAGGACTCGGTCCCTGCTGAATTGGCATCTCAAATAGCGGCCTTATTGCCTTGGCTACAAAAGGGGGGCGTGTTACCTGCTTCATCAGATCACGCTGCGGAAGCAGCGCAGTTGGTAGAAAGGATTAAATCGGCAGCGGCAGCCGACAGAGCTGCGGTACCCTCATCTGCTTCACTTTCAGGTTCCAGCCCCGCCCAACCGAACGCAGATGGTGGTCAACCGGCCCGGGTGCAAGGAAATGGTAAGGAGGTGGCGCTGCCTCTCTTGGGTGATGGGTCAATGCCCACCAGGAGTGAGAATTTGGCACAACATGTGTCCCAGGCAACGAAAGAAATGATCTGGGCGGGAAAATATATTTACATTTTTTCATTGCTACTTGATAACAGGGAAATGGAACATGCAAAGACACTAAAGGAGTGGATGCTTCCTAGTGAATGGAGTGCGCAGTGTTCTAGATTTAGGGTGGAGGAAACTTTGCTCAACTGGGTCAGGGCTTTCGCAGTATTCACGACCATCATGTCCGAACGGCCTCCTAATGTGCAGGCGCCATTGGCTTGCTACCAGAGTAGGATTGTGGGGTGGAGCGAGCAGTACACCTGCACGAGGGCCCCTGGCACCTGTAGATTTAGACATGCATGTGCAGTCTGCGGTCACCCCTCCCACCCCGAGTCATCTTGCAGGTCTAAGCAGGGCAACCAAAGTCAGAGGGGGAGGGGGAAGCCAGAGTAGTGCAGATAATTTGGATATCCCCACCCCTATAGATGTTTTGGCAATGATCCCTTGGTTGAATAGGTACCCGAATCACACAGCGACCACTCTACTTCAGGAAGGTTTTTCCCAAAGTTTTTAGGATCCCGGCAGGGGGGTACACAGGTAGCGCACATTGCAGGAACCAACTGTCAGTACAACATAACCCCGCAGTGGTGGCTGCTAAGATTAGCAAGGAACTGTCCTTGGGTAGGATAGCTGGCCCTTTCCAGACGGTGCCTGTCCCCAATTTTGTGTGTTCTCCACTAGGGGTAGTACCCAAAAAAGAGAGAGGGGAGTTCAGACTGATCCACAACCTGTCGGCACCTAGAGGAGCGTCATTGAATGATGCGATTGATGAGGGGATTTGTAGTGTAAATTATGCCTCATTTGATCAGGCAGTTGACTTATTGCGGGCGCTGGGGCCAGGGGCGAAGATGGCAAAATCAGACATAGAATCTGCTTTCCGTCTCCTCCCAGTCCATCCTCTGGACCACCATCTCTTAGGTTTCACTTTCAATGGCAAGTTCTATATGGATAAATGCATGCCCATGGGCTGTTCCATCTCATGTGCCTACTTTGAGACGTTCAGCTCATTTTTGGAATGGGTCATGAGAGGCGACGGGCCACCGGCAGGTTATGCATTATCTGGACGATTTCCTTTTCTTAGGTGCGGCGGGATCTCAGGAGTGTGCCTGGGCGTTGCAGGAATTTTGTGTGCTCATGCGGGCTTTTGGGGTCCCGCTAGCGCCAGGGAAGACGGTTGGACTGTCCACCTGTCTGGAATTCCTTGGTATAGAAATTGACTCAGTGGAAGGATGCTTCAGGTTACCCAAGGACAAAGTGTCTAGGTTTAGAGCAGCCCTACATCAATGCCTACGCAAAGACAAGGTTACATTGCAACAGCTGCAAGAAGTGGTGGGGCAATTGAATTTTGCACTGCGGGTCATCCCAATGGCACGCCCTTTCTCACGCTCCATTGCCCAAGCTATGAAAGGGTTACGGGAGAAACATCACCGCACGAGGTTGTCATCTGAGGTTCGCCAGGATATGCTTATTTGGATGGCATTCCTGGAGGAGTTTAATGGCAGAGTAGTGTGGTCAGGTCTTCCCGCAACATCAGCAGAATTGGGCTTATGGACAGATGCTGCGGGGAGTGCGGGCTTTGGTGCCATCCTGGGGAACAAGTGGGTCGCCCAGCGGTGGCCGGCAGAATGGAGAACCCGGGGTCTGACCGCCAATATTGGCTTTCTGGAACTCTTCCCGATATGGGTAGCATTGATGGTCTGGCCGGAACACTTATGCAATCAATCCGTGGTGTTCTGGTCGGATAACATGACAGTTGTGGAATGTATAAACCAGCAGGGGGCACGCTGTCCATTAATACTGCACTTGATAAAGGAGATTGTGTTGCAATGCTTAAAATGGAATGTGGTTTTCAGAGCCAAACATGTCCCTGGCGTCCTCAACAATGCAGCTGACTCCCTTTCTCGCTTTAAAATGCAGGTTTGCAGGGAACATCTTCCTGCAGCAGACCCCCAGCCAGCGCAATTCCCGGCAGTACTTTGGCAGATTGGTGCCCCAGATTACAGGACCTCGTGGTTGCTAGCTTAGCCCCCAGGACCAAGACAGCTTACGAAGGGGCGTTTTTGTCTTACCGGGCTTTTTTGGGGCAGGAATGGGAGGTTACGTGGGCCCAGGAGGACAGCTTTGCAGCTTACCTAGAATCGATGCACAGGGAAGGGCGCTCAGTGGCGGCTGCGAGCAGACATAGGGCGGCGGTCTCCTTCTTCGCACAGGGTAAGGGCATGCGAGATCCCACTAACACCTTTCTGGTACGCAAGGCTTTGAGGGGTTGGCGTCGTTTACAGGGTAACCGGGGTGATAAGAGAAGGCCCATTGGACTGGCACGGCTGACAGCCTTATTGGGGGCGCTGCACAGTGTATGTAGCTCGCAGTGGGAGGTAATTTTGTTCAAGGCTGCATTTTCCCTGGCCTTCTATGGGGCTTTGAGGGTTGGGGAGTTAGTGGCTAGGTCGAAAGCTGATAGGTTGGGCGGACTACAGTGGGCCGGTGTGAAGATCAGGGAGGACGTTATGCGGATAACAATTCAGAGATCAAAAACTGATCAGGATTCTCGGGGTCACACCATAGTGCTCCACCGGGCTCGGGCCAACCCTTGCTGCCCGGTTTCTCACGTGGAGGCTTTTTGCAGGCAGCGGGAGGGCACGGCGGGGGGCGCACTGTTGTGTCACGCCGATGGTACACCATTGACCAGGTACCAGTTTAGATGAGTCTTGGAGCTAACGGTCAGACTGGCAGGTTTTGATCCAAAGGAATTCGGCACCTATTCATTTAGGAATGGGGCAGCAACTGAGGCAGTGGCAAGGGGTCTCTCAGTGGAGAATGTGAAGAGACTGGGGAGATGGTCGTCCGAACGTTACAAGAGTTATGTACGAATTGACATGTTGTGACAGGACGGTGTTCACGCCTGGTATGTTTCTGGTTTTTTGCAGTTTCTCAAACCTGTCACGCAGGGGAGGAACTCGCCACCGGGCCCCAACGACCGACATCAGCACAGCACGGAGGACACAAGAAATTGGTGACTTGGATTGTGGGCCACTCTTATGTTAGGCGTGCGGAACATGTTTTTCTTTCAGGAGACCGTAGGATGAAGGCGGCGCAAAAGGGGTTTGATATCTCATTCTTCGGGAGGGGGGGTTTATGCCTCAGCCAGTTTCGGAATTTTTTGCAGGGACTCTTAGCTCAGCAGCCCGCCCCCCGTCAGTGGTGATACTTCACCTGGGGGAGAATGATTTGGCCAAATTGGGGAGGCGCATGCTTATTGAGGAGATCATTTCCACTGCGGGGTGGGTGGCCAGGACTTGTCCGGGTTCCACAGTAGTTTGGTCGCAACTTATCCCTCGGTGGCAGTGGTGAGGGGGGGACTCAGTCAGGGCGTTGAATCACTCGGTACGGAGGATCAACACACAGTTGGACAAATTATTTCGGGCCCCCCCAGTTGCAGACGATTCCACATGGGTGTATCTGGGGCGAGCATTTTTACCTGAGGGACGGGGTGCACTTGACTGAGGCAGCGAACGTCTTGTGGTCTAATAATGTCTGGGCCTGGTTGGAGGGATTTGCAAAGTAAGCACGCTCCTGGTTTAGGTCTAGGTAAGGGGGAGGCCAGATCGTCGGTTAACAATGCTGGCCTGTGGCGGTAAGGTCATGACCGGTGAGCAACTATTTGAAGGTCTGAGGGGGCGGGCATCATCCTATGGAGGTTCCCGCCCAGGGGGAGGGGCCATTGGCCCCTCCTAGAACTTCAGGGGCAAGGTAACTGGTGCTTCAAAGGGGCGCGGGTTGGGGAGTCACGCTTTCCTTAGGCTGGTAGCCACCTCGCGCGCGCATGCTCATGACGTCACCGGATGGCGCAGAGTAAGGGCCCTCCTTTAGTGGGTAAATGAAGTTCACGGCGTGGACCGGGTAATTACCGGGCCCGGCTGCGCATGCGCACATCTGTAGGGGAGGCGCAGCTAGTAGGACCTGACACCGGTTAGCGACCTTGCCATATGGCCCAGAAATGTTAGTATATAAAAATGCAGAGGAGGATGTTAGACTCGGTTAGGAAACAATCTGTATTAGAGTCTTTGTTAAGGATAGTCACTCACACCTGTTGACAATAATGTATCTAATGTCCTGCTGATTTTTGTATAACTGTTTATCATGCAATTATAAATTTTTTATTGTTTTTTAACTTAATAAATACAGCCGGGGGGTCTTGCGACCTCCTGCCTTCCAAAGATACCACGTTTATGTTCCTGTGTCCGGGGGTGGTGAGGTCACAGGGGGGGGGGGGCGGTAGCCAGTCACTGACCATGTGGCTTCTGGAAGTTTGAGTGTTGTTGTGGTGCTGCAGGTGCGATGTGCACTCTGCGTGGTGTCAGCTGTGCCTGGGCAAGATGGTGGCCAAGCAGGAGGGGTGACCGGTGTGCTATTGTCCCCCTTTCCTGTCCACGCTACCTGCTCTCTTGTGGCCACCTTTATTCCCCTCAAATGCAGTGTGCGTCTCTGTTCCAAAAGTTGCTGCATGAACTCCCCTTAGGAGCCAGGGGAGTTCATGCGGGAATGTTTACTGTGTTTGTGGCATCATCAGTGCTGCGAAGCATGGATACGAAGCTTGTGAAACTCATCTCTGTTATCTGTCGTAGCTCTCGAAATTACGAACAGCTGTGTTTTTGGGCCTGTTTCGTGCTAGTTGCAGAGTGGGCTGGTGTCAGTGATCTTATCAGCTACCCACCGCAGCTGTCGGAGGACATGGCCTGTATTGCAACAGTAAGTTTACAATAAGTTGTTGAGGGGCTTACCACAGCCTCGGGCCGGCATCTGTGTTGTCTACAGGGCAGTCTATTACGCAAGATTTCAGTCCGCCTCAGATCGATGGATTTTCCGATGGACTGTTCGCCCAGTTTGCATTGCTTTCTTTACAATCCTTACGGAATAGAATGCACCGTGAGGCAAATGTAACCTCTTGTCAGTGAATTCTGGACCTTAAATTGTTTACTTTTCATGGGTGGGTAAGAGGCCACCCGAGGCTTGTTGGCCAAGAATGATTACGGCAGATTGCAGAGAATAAATCTAACTTGCAATCTTGTAAGCAAGGAATTGTTGGAAAGATTGTCATAAGATCAGTAGCCTTTACCTCGATTTTGGTTTGAAGTACGTTATCAAAAACACTTTGCTTCAGGAGGCTTTTGCTATTAAAATATGAAATGTAGTCTGTCTTTTATTTTTACATGTGGAAAACATCACAATTAGTTGCTGGATTCCTTTAAAGGTTAAAAAGTGTGTTTGATTTTGTACTGTTTGTATTGTGTGCAACTGAATCCGTTTTTTTCCAGAAAGATTTCTTCTATCACATCATATTGATTGGCATACCCTTTCTGTTGAAAAATACGCTAATTTCCTTCTAGAAAGACAACTACATACAGCGCATCCTGGAAAGATTGCAAACAAATAAACCCATGCTCCTGTATTGTTCAAAAGACCAACACCCTTATGCATCAAGCCAAAATCCAGTCGGTAAAATACCGATTCGGTAATAGCTCCCGGTATTGTGTGAAAAATACCCAATCCCAATGCATCAACCCAAAACCCGAGCAAATAACGAATCGCTAAATAAAAACCTCGAACATACCGAATCGCTAATACCCAAAATGCTAAGTTACCGAATCGCTAATACCCACAATGCTAATTTACCGAATCGCTAAATACCGAATTCGCAATTACCGAAATCACTATTAGCTCCCGGAAATTGCCAATAGCAAATAACGATTCGCACCCCAATGCAACAAAACTCGCTAATAACGAAAATCCCAAAAATCGCTATTTTGCCAGAGCTAAATAAGGGGAATCAAAACCTGGAGGTAAAGTCACAAAAAAAAAAAAAAAAATTACAAAAAAATTCCCCACATGTGCAAATGATTGAGGCAATCACTAAACCCTTAAATGTGGCCCAGGAGACCCTGTTGGCTCCCACAAAATGGCTGCCCTCTACGTGCTTGCAAGGAGGATGCGGATCAATGCAGCAGGACAGCGCAGGAGAAGGGTCCAGGAGCGAGTGTTCAGACTGCGCATAACCCTGCTCGGCCAGAATGAGGACGAGGTGTACCAGAAATATCGCCTCAATCGCGCTATGATCATGCGCCTGATTGCAGACCTGGAACCATTACTGCAGCACCAGACCCACCGGACAAATGCAATCCCTGCGCACGTTCAGGTACTATGCAGCCTGCACCTACTGGCCTCAGGGAGTTTCCAGGGGGTAATTGCGGTTGCCGGAGGTGTTTCGCAAAGCGCACTGTCACGCTTCTTCCAAAAATTCCTAGATGCCATGCTGACAATGCTCCACAGACACATCAGCTTCCCCACAACCCCACAGCAGTTGGACCGCACCAAACAGGCATTCTACCAGGTGGCACAATTTCCACATGTGATTGGATGCATCGACTGCACGCATATCCCCATATGCCCTCCGTCAGCAAATGAGTACCTTTTCAGGAACCGCAAGTCATACCACTCGATCAACGTGCAGGTTGTGTGCAATGCCAACAACATCATAACGGACCTAGTGGCACAATTCCCAGGGAGCACACACGACTCATACATCTTCCGCAACAGTGGAATGCACAGGCGACTACTCAATGGCGAATTTGGAGAGGGACTCCTGTTAGGTAAGTAGAACTACGCTTCCCCACACCAACACCACACATGTATGTACATCACCAATGCTAAGTCTATGCTTCTATCTCCTAGGTGACAGCGCTTACGCCCTGCGGGAATACATACTAACCCCATACCTAAATCCAGCAACCCCGCAGGAACATCGCTACAACGCTGCACACATCAGCACGAGGAATGTGATAGAGCGGACTTTTGGGATTCTCAAGAGCCGCTTCCGTATCCTCCACAAGACTGGCGGCGCAATGCTATACCAACCAGACACATGCTGTCGAATAATTGCTGTATGTGCAATGCTGCACAACATTGCCACCAGAAGGGGGATACCCATGGAGGTGGACAGGGATGACGACCCCCAGGCTGACCAACCACCCGCCCAACGACGACCGGCACACATCCCAAACACAGCAGAGGGCCATAGGAGGCGGACAGACATAACGCAAAATCATTTTTGACCCTGGGTAAAATGAGACATTACAAGTTGGTGTTGGGTGCAACTGTTTAATGCACAGTAGCACTGAGGATTGTGCAACAGAACTAGCATTGTGAATCATGCTCTGACTGCATAAATGTAAATAAAAGGTTCCTTAAAGTCAGGCCTGTGCAAACAGAATAATTGGATGGCCATGGTTGCTCCACCATGGACCTGCAGCATGTCCAAATTTCTAGTGGCGCTTGCCACGTACACCAAGCCTCCGCTCAGGTGCATCCAAACCCTCACCACGGCCTGTCCCCGTGGAGGCACGCGAACTTCGGCGCCTGGTGCTGGCCTCTGCCAGTGACACGCTGCTGACACTGGAGGCAGCCTCACTGGTGTCATCCCCTCCCAATGCTGCAGCACTGCATGTGCTGCTCTGAAGTTGTTCCACAGCAGTGGTGATGTGTCCCAGTGACTTGGCAACATCACCGCAGAAGTGCCCAAGGTCCACCTGCAGGGAGACTGTGCGGCGTGCCAACACAGCGGTGCAGTTGCTGTGCCGTTGTATGGCCTTGGTAGCGGCGGCAGAACGCAACATTAGCTGCCGGTTACTCCTCCTCTGGGACTCATGGCCCTCCCTGATGGCACGGGTGAGCTCACGTACCTCCTCCCTCAGCTGAGCATTGCCATCAGCAACCGCAGTGGTCTGGTCCCTGACCGCCGTGCCCATGTCCCTGACCGCGGAGCCCATGTAGGTGACTGCTGCAGTCATGGCGCGCATCTACCTCGCTAGGCGCACGATGTTGCAGCTGATGCTAGCCACATGTCTTCCCTGCAGGTTCTGTGTGCGCAGCATCCTCTCCTCAATTGCAGAGGTTGTTGGGACATCCTGGTCAGCTGAGGAGACGGAACTGCGACGGGCCCTGTGACGCCGTGCGTGTCTTGAGCCTCCATGTGGTGCAGCAGGTGGTGTGGATGTGCGCTGCGTGGGTGCCAATTGCGGGGGGGGGTTGCCATCTCCTGCAAGGGCGCAACTTGGTGCCTGTGCCTCTGCGGTATTGTGGCTGTACTGGCTGCAGGCTGGCTTGCTGGTGCCGTTGCTTGTTGCGCAGGTGGTGGTGCCTTGGCTTGTGGCGCAGGTGCCTTGGCTTGTGGCACTGGTGCTGGTGCCGATGATTGTGGCGCTGGTGGAGGTGGTGCTGGTGGGGTGGCAGGTGTTGGCGGTGCGTGCGCATCCTGCACAGTCTCCTGGTCTGACTCCACGGGTGTCTCAGATATGATCAGCTGGTCGCTGTCGTCAGAGTCCCCAGGTGATGCATCTGTGTGTGAAACAGTGCATGATTAGTGGGATGATTACACCTACATAGTGTTGTACCCATCAATGTCCCTCTGTGGTCCAACAAATGAACAGTCTACAGCCATGTACAAAATAAGTGTTGTGTGAGGATTTACGCCTGTACCTGCACTCTGGGCTGACTAGACTACAACTCCCAAGATGCAGTAGTGTCATGTGTGGAACTGTCTGTGCCAGAGCTGCAGACACAGTGAGATTGGGCTGGGGGCATGGGTATGGATTTACGCTATGCTGGGTGTGGCACAGGCATGCATCTTACCTTGGGCACTTGTGGCTGCGCCGGACGTATCCACCTGGATCACCCCCACGACGGCTTCCCGCTCTATCGTCCCTTCCACGAGGTCCTCCAGGGCTGTGTTGGATGGTGCAGTGCTTGTTCCACCTCCAGTCCTTCTTGCCTCCCGGAGCCTCTCAGCAATCCTCTCTTTTGCGCGCTTCCGGAGGTCATACCACCGTTTTTTCAGGTCGTCGATGCTGCGGCTAGTGACGCCAACCGCATTGACCCTCTCACGGATGCGCTGCCAGATGCGCCGCTTCTCGGTCTCAGGCACCTTGAGGGACAGCTTGCCAAAGAGGCGGTCGTGTTTGCTGGACACTCCCTCGATGAGGTACTCCAGCTCCCTGTCTGAAAACTTCTTCTTGCGCTTGCGTGCAGATTCAGCGCTGGATGGCACTTCCTGCGACATGATGGATGTGTGCTGTGACTGGCAGAATCTGTGTGGCCTCACTCTGCACAGCCTGTCCTTCTTTCCAGCTCCTGTCTGCTCCTCTGTCGAGGCTATGTGGGTGGGGCAGCAGTATTTCCTGGTTGGTGATGTCATCAGCCTGTTCCCGGAGCGACGCGGCAATTTGCGATTTCGCTATTACCGATTCGGTAATTGCTAATTCAGTATTACCGAACTCGCTATTAGCCAAATCGGTATTACCGAACTCGCTATTTGCTAGTGGGGCCGTTTGCGTGCCCCGCTATTAAGGAATCGGTAAATTTAGCGATTTTTAAGGAATCGCTAAATTTAACCGAATCTGTTGATGCATGCCAATTACCGATTCCTTAATGGCGATTCCTTATTTTTCGCTATTAAGGAATCGGTATTAGTTTGGTTGATGCATATGCCCCCAAATGTTTTTTCAGTATCAGCTATTTACCTTTTACCGATAGCGCTGCTGGTCTCACATTTTTATACACTTGGCAAATTTACTTCTGATGCTGTCACACTTTCTTTGAGTGTCGCACTCTTGTTTGGTTCTATATACGCTGATGTTTGCTGTTAACAAAATTAGCCAAAACAGAAATGATCACAATATGTTTACCATTTGAATTGTTTCAATAACTCTAGTAAAAGAGAATGAGGGTTGTTTCAAACAAGGCCTAAATGGTCCCGTCTCCCCTAATTACGGACACATGTTTTCTTGGTGAGGGAGAACCCCTTCTTAATGCAGCGATATCAGCACCATTGCTAATTCACAATTGGTTGGCGTGTGTTAAAGGGCTGAGTAAGAAAAGGGTCCTCGTCTGATAAAATGCAGCTTGTACAGCCTGATAATGGTGCAACCAGCTGCCTGTAGGTAACCTAAACAGGGTGAGACTTACGAGATTTTTCTAAAAGAGATGAAACCAATATCTCAGTGTTAATTTATGATTTAGCTAGCATAGTAGCCTTTTGCTCGCATTTGGTTGGAAGTACGTTATCAAACACTTTGCTTCTGACAGCTGTGGCAATCATTTCTTTGATATAGACCTTATTGTTGTCTCTTGGGTTGATTCTTTTTCAGTTCCATGGGTACCCTGTACAGCATTCTTGCTTTTATTCCAAATATGTTTCCCTCACTATTTCTTAAAGTGTCACCTAACTGTTGTCACCAAATTCACTGGAACTATGAGTTGTACTAGAAGATTGTGAATTACCAAGCCTTTATAGCGGCCAACCTTGGAACTGTTGATCAAGGCTCGAATCAAGGATAGGGATCAAACACCCTGTTATGATTATCAGCAAATAACGTAACCCATGTGTTCCTACAAAAAAATGTGATGTATTTTAGTGCTCATATAAAGTACTCTAATGTCCTCGGGCCAGGTTCCTGGGGCCGACCAAAGCAGTCATGCACACTCTCCCGTTTTTTAGGTCTCGCCTTGCTATCGTGTAAGCGATCGCAAAGCGAGACTATTGTAAGGGGGTTTTAAAAGTGCTCCCAAAAAGCGGATTGCATGGCTAGCACGCGCACAATCACGCGCATCGTGCCGCCATGCAATCCGTTTGGCATCGCACTTCAAAGGGTCCGCTCCCCCGCCTGGAATGCTCTCCCCCGCCCCCAAGCGCGTGCGCGCCACGCTCCGCCGGGCTTGTCTTTCCTTCTCTAGACCCTTAAACCCCAGAACGCCTCTGCTGCTGTTCATGAATGTCTCTTTCAACTTCCTGCTGAAAGCCCCCACTGAAAGACGGATCTGCCTGATAAGGTGATATTTATTTTAGGCTTGTTTTAAATTACTTTCCTGCATGTTTTCTGTGTTCTGGTCTGTATTTTGTATTACGGCTGCCACACTTCCTATTTCAGCATGGCTGCCACACACCTTTCTTTTCTTTTACATGACACCCTCTTGTTTTAGAACTCATACAATTACTTTGCACCGCCCTGGCCACCCTCTGTGGTCTTACTGCCTCTTCCCAGGTCCCCACCTGGTTGCTTGTTTTTAAATACATGGCGGCTCCACGCCTTTCTTTTCTTCTGCACAGCGCCTGCTTGTTTTAGAACTCCTACTAGTGCTGAAAATTGGAGTGCTGTTAGGGGCAGACCAACTCCTTCTAAAAGGTGGTTTAGCTGCTTTTAGGAGATTAAATGTGGTGGTGTTGACCCGCGTTATTTTTCATTGCAGTCTGTTTTCTTGTTTTCCCTCTCAGCACTGCTGTGTGCTTCCGTGAAACTCCCACCCGCACCTATATTACTCTCTCTTTTCACCTCCTGCTTCATATTCCCCCCCCCCCTTTTTCATATTTCTCCTTTTTTCCCCTCTGGTTGTTTCCCTCTTGCCCCCTCCACATTTCTCTTTTTTATCGAACCAGGTTTTAAGTGCACATTAGTAAAGAGCGAAGTAGGTATCCAAGCGCTTTACATGAACACTAGTTGCATTACACAAGGTCATATTTATTTTGTATGCACGAAGAGATTAAGTGCCTTTTTTTGTTCGGTGAGGTGGCCAACGTAGATGGAGTTTCGTACACTGCATCCGCAATGTCTAAATAATTATATTAGTCCGTCATTGATGTTGGCGTCCGCCATGTTAGAGGTGGTACAGGGAAGGACATTGCTTGCTCGTTACACATGTTCAATGTTTTGGATATGTGCCTGTGCTCCTCTCTGTGGTGCTGCATGTTAGCGTGCCACCCGTACTACCTTAGCTAACCTTCCCCAATTCCTATGCGCATGTTTAGCTCTTTTTATTTAAAGAATATACTCTACTATTTCTGTTAAGCAGACTTAACCCGTTGCAAATTGCAGCTTTTAACTGCCTCCCTCCACACCCGAGTTGCTGCGCCGTGCTCTACACCAGCATGCGGACAGTATTTTCACAATCAAAGATTCATTACTTTTGCCCTCGGGACATGGACATCTGCTGCTGCAAACGGGCATGTTTGGTCTGGAGGCTTCCTGTGCTGGGAGAGGATGTGGCAAAACAGTCAGAGCTGCAGATTAAGGGACAGGGGCACCAGGTTTGACTCTGGGCGTCGTCTCAACATCCTGTGATTCTGGGCAAATCACTTATTCAATCTGTGCCTTTAAAAAAAAAGTTCCCTTGTGTAATGTAACTGGTGCTTTGATGCCTTACGAACAATCTTGTACTGAATTAAGGTCGCTGTGTGAGGTCAACGGATAGGATGGCAATTTATTTCAATGATCTGAAGTAGGGGTAGCCCCCTTTTTGCATTTGAGGCTGACATATGAAAATTCAAGGGGTATCATTTGGTACGGAAATCAAGAGCACAATGAATTGTCGAGAAAGGGGGAAGGGGCTCAGGGAAACAAAGGACTATAAAGCGAAAAGATTTACGGAATTGCTTTCCACATATATTTGATTGTATGGTCAAAAACATAAATAATGAAATAAACAATCATAAATACACGGTGTTACATTAAATGTCATGTAACCTGTTGTGAGAAGTTGGCCTGGCATATGCTGTCCACTAGTTATAGGGGACACCTTGCACCAGTCCAATTCGACTCTTAAGGTGATAGGTTAAAAGACAACCTTTAAAGAAAGCTATCCTAGTGGTAGCTGTGGAGAGCAGCCTTCAGGCTAAGTCTTGAAGGAGTGTTAAGCTTATTGTTTAACCATAGATAACCTCTTGAATGACCAAATGAGTAGTCCACACAGGTATATATTCAAAATAGATGTCTTTATTCTAAGAACAATCCCACTAGTCTCTATGAGGCTGGAGGTAAAGATACAATTCAATAAAGCATTTATAATCACAATAAATATCACTGGAATCATAGGGCCCCAGGGGGGGACCAAACCATATATTAAACAAGCATTTGCAATGCACTAGGTCTCGCATTTAAGCGAGTTTGAGCTTGCAAATAATGCCTTTTATTTTTTGTTTTTGTTTTAAAAACATAAATAAAAGGCATTGTTATTTACAATGCCAATAGCTGAAACTCTCGTAACTGCGAGACCTATTGCATTGCAAATGCTTGTCTCTATGTAGGCTGCATGCAGCCTACATAGAGAAAAGGGCCTCCAGACAGGCGCCTGGCCAGGGCGCTGTGCGCCAGCAGTGCACCAATCACAACACTGCCATTGCATCACTGTGATTGGCGGAGGAGAGGGAGGCTGTCTGTGGGTGGCTGCTTCCCATGGAATGCTGCAGCAGGAAAACGCGGGACAGTGAGTTTATTTTATTTTAATTAAATAAAAGCCCTCCCACGCCCCCACCCCTGTCATGTCGGCCACGACTTGAGGTATAACCCATAACTCAGGAAGAGTCTGGAAACGGCCGTACTGAAGAGACCAAACACTCGCCTTCACCGTGTTCACTCCGACCCATGGAGCCTCCTCCAAAGGGACCACTGCAAAACTAAAGCCACTTTAGCAACCAGCCAGTGGCCCGGTGCCCGCCAATCTTCCTGAAACTTTTTTCACGCCCTGCCAGGTACTACACCTGCCTCCCTCCCTTGGAAGTGCTGAAGCGTGCCCAGAGCAGGCCAATTCGGACACAATAGTTGGACGGGGGCCTGGCAAGGCCTGCCAGGCACAGTAAGATATACAACAATCAACCCCTAACCAAATTATTTGCAACGTTCTAAATTGAATCGACAATAAATAGTGTCCCACAGATGAACAGTTAATTTCTTTTATTATCAAAAGATAAAAATGTTTTTTTGCTTTTTTGTATATTTTTTATCACATACGTATACAATGAATTAAACATGCATAATTTTATTTAGACTTTATATTAAACATAAGAGCCCTAATCTAATCTGGAGAGAACCATATGATTTCGGTACATGTCTCCACAGAAAACAGCAACAAAACAGAGAAAAAACATATAATGAAAACTAACAATGTTACAATACACTCCAACTAGAAACACAGTTATAAATCACACAACATACATACAATATACAATACAAAGCCAAAACAGGTGTTGTATATATTGTTGTTTCTTCTCCCTGGTTCTCCCCTTACCCATCCTTTTCACAGGGACTCTCTTTTGTGTAATTTATATCTGCCAGGCACAGTTATTATTATGGCCGGGTAATTCCCGTTCGTAACAGCAGCTCGGCGGAAGTGGTGCTCTTGCACATTGGTCTGTGCAGGGACCCCACCCGCCCCAAGTCACTCCGTGACTCCTAGCTCTAGAACCGCGCTGTCATATGATGTACAATCAGGCAAAGGGGTCCATAGGAAAGAGATGTGAGCGCACAGATACCCACCCAATAAGTATGACGCAGACTGGCCACTTAGAGGTAGGTGTGGCTGGGGGAGAAGAGTAAGGGAGACAGAGTCCTACCTTGGCATCAGAACTCATGAACTGTAAGTACTTGCATTTTCATCCACATCGTTCAGCAGCGTATTTTAAATGTGTACTTTTTGCGCTTAACAGTTCTAAGTACAATGGTCATTTGTTTTCCCACACACAGTGTATTGATGTACATTTTACTGGCAGGTATGTTGTGCATATGGTACCAGTCTCTACGTCAGTTGGTTTTGAGAGTGCTGCGGGTTTGTAATTTGGTGCTGTAAATGGATGCAGTAGTCTGCAGTTTTCATAAGCAGACGATGTCGAAAATGGCTCCCAAACACTAACCGCCAGCCGTGGAATAAAAGATCATACCCCGATTCAGGTCTGATCTGCACATGCCACTCGCCTCTTTCCCAGGAGGGGTTGTTTTTAGCTTCAGAATATTACAGCTCTCTGCTGCGCCCGCGGTGCCAGGAATTTACCAACAGTGTGTTTTTCAGCAGGGTCAATGCTCAATCAGGGCACACAAGGTGTTCTTTAACCCTACCTCTCTCGATGCACACAGTGATTTATTGTCTCTTTTCCAAGCACTTTACTGCCACTTATGACAACTGTCAGGGTGTCTTTCTTTTTGCTCTCATTCTTGCTTCCTAAAAGCTTCCATACTTTATCTCTTGCTTTCTTTCTTCAAAGTGTATTTAGATTGGTTTTTTTTCCGTTTTTTAGGTCTCGCCTGAGCAAGCACGCATCCGCTACTCTGCGAGGCATTAAGTAAGGGGTTTTGAGCTCTGAACACACGCTCGTGCGTGTGCTTTTTTTTTTATTAGCCCACAATTGGCCTGTGCATGTGTCTTTTTTAAAAACACAGTACGCAATTAGTGCAAGGCGGGTGATTGTCCCGCTTTGTTTGGTCGATGGCCTAGGGTCTGCGGGAGCGAGCTTTAACCCCATCTGTTTCCAATTATAAAGTTGGCGGTAATTGCAAACAGATGGTGCTTGCGTTTTTTTCTTGTTAAACTCTGCGTTGTTTTCCCTGTTACTGCTGCCACTTTCAGTCTCCTCACTAGCGCCCGAAAACCCTATGGGTATATGTTTATTTTACAAGTTCGGATTACATAACAGTTTTAAATCGCACCTCATTAAATACTGGCGTGTGCAGCATATGTTGTGATGTTAGGCCTGTTATATAACGCACATTCTTTCCGTGTAATTGTCTGACTGTTGTACACTTTCACCACGTGGAAACTAAAGCTCTAAATCCCCTTCCTGGGTGATATAAAAGTGTTTCGCTCAGATTCGAAATTGCCTCCGATGTTCACTAATATCTGCAATAAAGGGAAAGCAGAGCACACAGAGAAGGGTTAGGGCATGAGAACCCACCTGTCACAGCCAGAACAGTGTGCACTGACTGACATTCACTACAATTTAAGGGAAGGATTCACGATGCACCTTTGTACAAAGACGGGCGGCGAGCACTACATGAACAAGACATTAGCGTGTATTTTTAGACGTAGAAATGTCTGGGTTGCTGCTGATGTGTCATCGTGAAGCAACAAGTGCAACCACAGCATCACTCAGCGCAACCACAGCATCACTCAGTGCCACCACAGCATCACTCAGCGCCAACACCGCATCACTCCGTGCCACCACAGCATCACTCAGCGCCACCACAGCATCACTCAGCGCCACCACAGCATCACTCAGCATCACCACAGCATCACACAGCACCACTACAGCATCACTCAGCACCATCACAGCATCACTCAGCGCCACCAGAGCATCACGCAGCGCTACCACAGCATCACACAGCACTACCACAGCATCACTCAGCGCCACCACAGCATCACTCAGCACCACCATAGCATCACTCAGGGCCACCACAGCATCACGCAGCGTCACCACAGCATCACGCAGCGCCACCACAGCATCACGCAGCGTCACCACAGCATCACGCAGCGTCACCAGACCATCACGCAGCGCCACCACAGCATCATGCAGCGCCACCACAGCATCACACAGCGCCACCACAGCATCACGCAGCGCCACAACAGCATCATGCAGTGCAACCACAGCATCACACAGCACCACCACATCACACAGCACCACCACAGCATCACACAGCACCACCACAGCATCACACAGCACCACCACAGCATCATGCAGCACCACCACAGCATCACTCAGCGCCACCACAGCAACACTCAGCGCCTCCACAGCATCATGCAGCGCCACCACAGCATCACACAGCGCCACCACAGTATCACGCAGCGCAACCACAGCATCACACAGCACCACCACAGCATCACACAGCACCACCACAGCATCACACAGCACCACCACAGCTCCACTCAGCGCCACCACAGCATCACTCAGCGCAACCACAGCATCACTCAGCGCAACCACAGCATCACTCAGCGCAACCACAGCATCACTCAGCGCAACCACAGCATCACTCAGCGCAACCACAGCATTACTCAGCATAACCACAGCATCACTCACCATGAACACTGCATCTCAGTGCCACATAATTACACACCGCATAATTAGACTCTACTCAATGCAACGTGAATACACTCAACATAATACCAGCCAGTACTACATAATTACACACTATTCAATGCAACATAAATACACTCCACATAATAACACTGTGCCACATAATTACGCGCCACATAATTACACTCTTCTCAATGCAACCTAAATACACTCCACATAATACCACTCAGTGTGACATAGTTACGCGCCACATAATTACTATCTACTCAATGCAACATAAATACACCCCACATACCACTAAGTACCACATAATTACAAGTCAAATAATTACACTCTATGCAATGCAACATAAATACACTCCACATAATACCGCTCAGTGCCACATAATTACATGGTACATAATTATACTCTACTGAATGCAACATACACTCCACATAATGCCATTCAGTGCCACATAATTACATGCCACATAATCACACTCTACTCAATGCAACATAAATACACTCCACATAATACCACTCAGTGCCACGTAATTACACGCCACATAATTACACTCTACTCAATGCAATAAAAATACACTCCACATATTACCACTTAGTACCACATAATCACTCATCAAAATTACTATATTCAATGCAACATAAATACACTCCACATACTACCACTCATTGCCACATAATTACACACACCTAAGCATCACCTAAACATCACCTAAGCATCACGTCAGTCTGCCCTCGGAATCTGGCATCTGTTGATTCTCCCCTAGTGTCTGTCCACTCCTGTCTTTTCCAACCTCCACTCCCCCGTTATTTATGTCCCACTCTCCCATAACAGAAAAAATTATAACATACAAGCATGAGAACAGGCAGGAAGAAGTTGCCAGCAGTGCAACTACAAAAAAACTAGAAGACATTTTTTATGTTAAAATCATTTTTTAATCAGGTTGTTCATTGTATATAATGTCGTCTTGGTTTGTATAAAAGTAACAAAAATGCTTAACACTTTTTATTATAACTTTTCAGCATGATGCAGAGCAGCCACAATGCTCTACAACATAGCCAAAAGTTCTGGCTAAACACACAAGGTCCCAAAGGCGAGACCTATTGGCTATGCTAATGCTTGTTTCTTTCGTTATTTGTCTACTAAACCAAACTGCATAACATGTGTGTGCCTCCTTTCTCTCTCTATTAAATAAAGCATCACACACAATTGGCTCTATTTCACCCTGCCCCCCACAAGTGTAATTTGCACAAACAACACAGAAGCTGTCGACTCTGTTCTTCTCTCCTCTTGTTCGTGTTTCTCTTTGTCACTGCCTGGCTCCTCTGTGTTCACTCGATGGAGAGACATTTCCTGGCCCGGCCGTCTCGCTCTCCTGTTTCAGATGTCTTTTCCAGTTAAAACTCAAAGGTCATTCCATCCTAACCTCCAGGACGCGCCCACCCGGTCGAGCCTCAGCAGGGAGCAGAGATCGTAGTGCCCGGCATACAAGTGTCACAAATGCAGGGAGCTGGTCTGAGGTCAGGACACCTCCACCTGGGGCTGTGCCAATCTTCTTTGTAAGAAGCACTAACATTAAATGGAGCCCTGGGAATGCTGATCGGTTTAAGTATGCAAGTCAGTGGAGTCTGGCCTTCCATTGAGATTCATGACTGTGCTTGGCTGCAGGTGTGACGGAGCACAGGCTGACAGACTGGAGAATTGACCTTATTTCACTTCGAGGCGCTTATTAACTGAGAATGTGTTTTATGTTTAGTGCATACATTTGCCTGTTATGAGCGATTTATTAGCGCAGCAAGAATTCACTGATTACATTTTTCTATTTGTCACCATTTAGATTTTTATATATTAATTTAATTCTTTTCTCCAGACCTCCATAAACAGAATTTTTGAATACCCTTTTCCTGACATTTGTTTTTAATGTGGGTGATGTGGGAGACTAGTCTAGTTCACGTTTCATGCAACATCCCTAAATTTACTTTTAGATCAAAACAGTACCTCACACACATATGAGAAATGTGAGGGCGTCACAGAGATTATTTGCATTAATATTAGGGAGCTGCTGTTGTGTTGCAATATTGAAAACACATCATCACTATCCATGAATATTATAGATGTAAACACATTTAGAATTTTGCAGGAATGGCTATGCACTGTCAGTGACCTGGTCAAAGAGGGCATGAAACAGCTGAAACTGGACCATATATTCAAAGCGGTTTCTAACAGGGGCCGGGGGCCCCCTAAATATGTTTGGCCCAGGGCCCCCAAAATCCTTAAGATGTCCCAGTTTGCCCACTCTTTTTAAACAAAATTCTCAGGGGGGAGCTTCCCCTCGAACCCTCCTTAGGTTGTACAGGCTCGCTAGCTCGCCATGGTGGACTCCCACACAACTTTTATGCGCACCACTTTCAAATGTCACCAGCCGCCACTGGATTTAACCCAGCTCTCTTAACTGAGGGTGAATATTTGATTCATTCAGCATTCATGCCATAGCACTTTAATTCAATAGCAGTCAAGAATTTACTGGAATAGAAAAAAAGAGTCAGTTTCCATTATAGTAAAAAGAGCAGTTTACATAATGAAAAACAATACAATAACCAATAGCACTCAATATCACATAACATATAAAAGTCTCAGATGTGAACGACTAGCCCTCCTTTCTGGCTGCCTGCAACCAAAATAAGTATATGTGAGTGCTTAGTATTTTTAAATATTTTGTATTTATAGAAGGTGTAACTTTTTTTTATTTATTGATCTACTATACTTTATATCCTGGAGCGTTTTTAATTTCTGCACCTTTGGTGTTTATGAGACCTCATATGTATGGTGATGGCCTGCCTGGGAGCCTACAGGGTGCTGAGATCATGGCATAATGTGAGCCAAATTTGACCTACCAAAGGCTCTCCCACTCGGACCATTTGTGTTTTATTCCTGAGGCTCTTTGGTCTCCGTCTGTCTCCTCAGTGACTGTGGCTGATGCATAGGATGAAAAGAAACATTCTCATTTTTTGTGAAGAATGAAACAAATACAGCGTAAAAGGGACTCTTCCACCCTCAAATGGTTGTCTAGGACTTTGTAAGTTATTTCAGCGGGAAAAACAATTTATTTCATTTGAGAAATTAAATTAATTGGAATGAAAAAGAATTTGGAAAGTGCACTAAACCCATGGGTGTCAAAGCGCTTAACCAATCTAAAGAAAGTACAATAACTACAAAGAGATGGTCTCAAAGAGATAGAAAACTAAGAAGAGAAGAGCCAGGCTTTAAGACGTTTGCAGAATAGAAGCAGAGACTCAATTTCGGAAATGTGAGCCAGTAGGGTATTCCATAATTTCGCAGCAGCGACAAAGAAGGGACGTCCTCCCTATCTGGCTTTGTGGAACCCCAGAACAACCACCTTCCTGCTAGATGCTGACCTAAGTGGCCTGCTTGGCACATACCAATGAAAAGAAGATCTGATGAGCCGGGGTCCCATTGGTGTAGTGCAAGGAATACTGTACAATGAGCTTTGAAGATCACTTTGAAGGACAAAAATATAACTCGAAAAAATACATCCAAAAGACATAGTCCTTCTTCAACAAACCTAAAGAACTCTATCAAATTGTAAATAAATTGCACCCAAACCTAGAGAACATTCGAAGGAAAAGTGAATGGATTTTATAAAATTCTTCTCTACCGACATTTCATTAATAAGATTTTCTCTAAAGTTAGTGCCACAAAATAAATTCCTCCTTTTAAAAAGACATTTCCCGCAACTTCTTAAAGACTCGAAAAATCACTCTAATATTAAAAAAATAAAATTAAGTTAACTGAAACCAACTCTTAAACTACAGATCAATTACAAACCTTCCATGAATGTCTACTGGCTGCTGATACGCTGCAGCATTGAAACTACTACCACTAAAATTCTTAATGACGTTCAACACATGTTGGACCATGGAGGAAGTGGCCACTTGTCTTTCTGGATCTCTAAGTGTCTTTTGACATAATTGATCATCGGAGGCCCTTTCAGAACATTAAGAACCACAAATGAGCCAAGGGTATAGTTCATCTCATACCACATCAACCACAAACGCATGCGGAAAATGGAAGATACCATTTCTGACTCTGCCACAGTCGCATGTAGAGTACCACTAGGCCCCATCCTGACATCTACATACTTCAGTCTTTACATAGAGGCTCTGAGAGCCTTAACGAATGAGGCAGGCTGTCGGTCCACCCATATACATATGACACTCAACTATACATGAAAATTGCCTCCTTAGATAACATCTTTACTCTTAAAAGTTGCCTAATAAGAATGGATGTTCCCAGATTTACTCAGAGTATACTTGGAGAACACTTAATTCATCCCCATTGCCAGAGAACACAAACAAAAAGGTAATTCTAATTGTTTGGAGGTTCAAACATTGCTTTAATCCCATCCTAGCCAAAGAAGTGACATCTCTGGGTCTTTGGCTGGACTCAGTCTTCCCTATGAAAACATGCCTTGAGGGCATGGTGAACTCTGCTTGAGCAATCCTCTTAAACTTAGAAAGGCCAAAGCTCCAACAAAATAAACAGACTTTCTGACTATAATTCAAGTCATTATAACTTCTAAAATGGAAGATGGCAATGAAGTCATTATTGGAGCTGTTGAGAACCCATGGAAGCCCTACTACACTCACCAGCCAGACTGGTCTCTGACTCTGAAAGTGAGACCACATAACATCATTATTAAGAGACACACATTGGCTATTGCATAAGGAAGGGATTGAGTTCAGGCTCTCTTGCATCACCTTCAACAACATCAAATATCAACAACCAGCAAATGTACCCTCTGTCCGAAGAATATCCAGAGGAACCAAAAGCAAAGAAGCAGAGCAGTTTTGAGACTGGAATTAAACAATATCAAATCCCACTTGCCTGCAAAAAATCATTCTGCGACTGCTCCCTCACTGTGAAAGGCACTCACATAGGGTCTGAGACATCAGTGAAACATCATTCCATTGTGAAATACAAAACACTTTACTATTTTGTACTGATTTTTTTACCTTGGTGCTTTTTTGCCCTCCTTACCATTAGACCTTGTTCCCCTAGATTGTAATGAATCTTAAAGCTTTCTGCAGGAGCGTCAGGAACCAGTAGAGTATGCCTCAATCTTCCCCTGTGGTTCTCCGACTCTATCAAACACTAGAGGTTCGGGTGACACACCAGGGGAAAACAGGGAAACAAAACAAGGGAAGAAGGGGGTCCGGTTTATGGATGGTTGAAGAGGACTTCAGGAGATGGCAATACTCCGCTGTAATATAAAGAGTGGGTTAACTATGAACAACACACCGTCCCTTTATGTCTAAAGAAAGTACCTTCTGTAATATTGCCTACCAAAGTTCAGGTACTTCGGATGTGGAACAGGATTAGTTGATGGCTTCACTCTGGAACATTCTATATCACAAGCAACAGAGGGTTAGCACAAACTCTTCCTAAATGTATGCACTCTCCCTTCCCAACTATGCCAAACTCACAGGTTCAGTGGAAGGGTTCTCCTGAGAAGGGTGGAGTTGTGGTTTGGCTAGTGTTGCACTTCAATGGTAATACATAATCCTAGGAAAGAAAAACATCACAAATTACGCCCCCCTCTATACTGTCCAGGTGAGAACAAAATAAAGCAGCGCACAGCGCTGTTACCGTTTTCTTCTGTCGCTGAAGAGATTGTAGCACAGTGGTTCACGCTAGATAACCCTTCTGCCCATGGGGCGACAGAACCATGCGAGAAGTAGACTACCAGGATACAGCGCGGAGGACGAGCGCATCCAAACCACTTCAACAGGGTAACCAACCACTCAGAAACAGGACCCACAAGTATAGGGAAGGTGAAGGACTAACTACGAACGTAAACCAGTAAAAGGGGAATGTAGGGGTGCTGCTTACTAGCAGACAAAGACCACCAAACAAAGAGCCAGGCAAGGGATTTACCCGGAAACGAAGGAATGGCGCAGACACACTCACTCAGGTGACAGGGATGTGAGTGGATCCGCGGTGAAGCAGGAAATTCGTGGGAACGGCGAAACAGGGTGACAAGACTCTCGGGACACCAGGAACCAGGCAGCTCAAGATAAGGGCAAACGAACTGCAACGGCGTCACAAACGCCCACTATACTGCCGCTGAGAATTTTCAACGATACTCTCTAGAACACCTAAACCGGACTACGGAGCCTCCGGGACAGGAAACAGGAAGTCACCAAAACGGAAGTCAGGCAAAGGGAGCCAAAGACGGAAACAGGGCTTGGAGCTAGAACGCTAAGCGCATTCGTCCGTGTTTCAAGCCCTTATATACTGGACCTTCGCACCCGTCCGTTCTCGAGGCATGACAGCATACTCCCCCCACAACGGCCCCCCACCCGTTTGGGTTTGTTCGGATGTGTCAAATGGAAGAGCCGAATCAATTTAGGTGCATGCACAGCACTGGCAGGTTCCCATGTACGCTCCTCTACACCATACCCTTTCCAATGTAATAAGTATTGGAGCACATTCTTTACAACACGAGAGTCCACTATTGCTTCGACTTCGTACTCTTCCGTGTTCTGTAGAAGAATCGGAGCTGGTCGCTTAGGGAGTCGAGTACCAGGTTCTACAGGTTTGACCAGGGAAACATGGAACACCGGGTGAATCTTAAAAGAAGCAGGCAATTCAAGTTGCAGCGCCACAGGGTTAATCACTTTCAGTACCCTATACGGGCCAATGTATTTGGGGTTAAACTTGCGTGAACCACTCAGTGCCAGATGTTTAGTGGAAAGCCACACCTTATCCCCAGGTTCATAAATGGGTTCTAATCTTCGGTGTAGATCCGCCCCTTCCTTGTACCGTACTTTAGCAGCTTCCAATGTGTCTAAGGTACTCTTGTGAATCTCCAGTAACTTTAGTACCAGGTCATTAGCTGCAGGAATAAGGCTTTCCTGGGAAACCCCCGCGGGTAACAACTTGGGCTGAAATCCACTAGAACAATAGAATGGTGAATGGCCTATGGAAGTGTGTGGACTGTTGTTATAGGCGATCTCCGCTAACCACACCCACTTATCCCAATCCCCTGTAGAGTGTAACACCTGTGTTCGGATGTATTGTTCGAAGCATTGATTGACTCTCTCAGTCTGCCCATCAGACTGAGGGTGATGACTGGAGGATAATCTAACGTCTATCCCAATTAAGGAGCATAAACACCTCCAAAAACGAGACACGAACTGAGTTCCCCTATCTGAAATTAAGACAGAAGGAAACCCATAGAGACGTACCACCTCCCGTAAAAACACTGAAGCTAGTACAACTGCAGTAGGCAAACCCCTCAAAGGGACAAAGTGGGCGGTTTTTGTGAATAAATCCACCACCACCAGCATGGTATCATTCTTGTCCTCAGTGACTGGTAAGTCTACGATAAAATCAAGGGACACGGTATGCCAAGGACCAGGTGGCGAGGGAAGAGGTAGAAGCAGACCCACTGGATTGTGACGAGGAACTTTGGTCTGAGCACACACATGACAAGTCTTAACATAAGATGTTATGTCGTGAAGCATATTGGGCCACCAGAACCTGTCTCTTATTGTTTGTATGGTCTTTTTAATCCCGGGATGTCCAGCCACAGCATGTGAATGGTACCACTCTAACACTTGGGTTTGTAATTCCCTGGTTGGCACTACCACACTTCCCAGCACACAAACAAACCCCTCCCGGACAGTGGTCTCATGGGAACCCACTACCTCTTGCATTTCAGCCGAAGCCTGACTCTGTCTGACCTGAGTAAGGAACTCCTCTTCTGTGAGCACCCCACCTATGAAGGCCTCTCTCGAAACAATGTTTGGGGATTCCATGGGACCCTCGGGTAGGTGAAACCCTAAACGAGAGAGGGTATCTGCCTTACCATTCCTTCTTCCAGGACGGTATTGGATAGTAAAATCGTATTCACAGAAGAATTGCGACCATCGCAATTGTCGCATGGATAAGGCTTTGGCAGATTTCAAATATTGAAGATTGCGGTGGTCGGTATAGACCGTTGTTTGATGCCGGGCACCCAACAAATACTGCCGCCATTCCTCAAATGCCTTTTTTATGGCAAGAAGTTCTTTTTCTCCTACAGCGTAATTGTATTCCGCCGGAGTGAATTTGTGGGAGAAGTAAGCTACAGGATGATTCAACCCGCTGATAGGATCTGTTTGGCTGAGGACACCTCCCACTGCCACTTGAGAGGCATCCACCTCTACAACAAAGGGCAAAGCTGGATCAGGATGGCTTAGGACAGGAGCTCGAGTGAAGGCAAGCCTTAGTTGCTGAAATGCATTCTCCGCCTCTCGAGACCAGGTATATATGATCCCCTTCTTCAGAAGGGCGGTGAGGGGTGTAACCAAGTCTGAAAAATTCATAATGAACCGCCTATAAAAATTGGCAAAGCCCAAAAAACTCTGTAATTCTTTAACGGTGCTGGGTGCTGGCCAGGAAAGAACTGCTGCCACCTTACCGGGATCCATCGCCAATCCCCATGGCGACACAACAAAGCCCAGAAAGGGTACTTCTTGTGTGTGGAATGTGCATTTGTCCAACTTACAGTATAGCCTATTCGCGTGAAGGCGTTCTAACACACTGCGTACATGGAAGGTATGTTCTGTCATGGACGGAGAAAATATCAAAAGATCGTCAATATAAGCTGTGACGTATTCGTCAAGCATGTCCCTCAGTACCTCATTAATGAAGAACTGAAATGCTGCAGGAGCATTACAAAGACCGAAGGGCATAACGAGATATTCGTATAGCCCATATTTGGTACAAAACGCCGTTTTCCACTCGTCTCCCTCCTTGACCCGTACCAAATGATATGCGCCCCGAAGGTCTAGCTTAGTGAAAAATTGCGCCCCTCGTACTCTGTCAAGGAGGGAGGTGATGAGTGGTAACGGGTACCTGTTCTTGATAGTCACTTGATTTAGTTTCCTGTAATCTATACAACAACGTAGCCCTCCTTCACGCTTCGGTATAAAAAATAACGAAGAGGAGGCTGGGGAACGAGAGGGTCTGATGAATCCCTTGTCCAACATGTCATCAAGATATTCCCTAAGGTAGGCGTTTTCTTTTTCAGTGAGAGAATATACTCAACTACAAGGAATTTTGGCTCCTGCTTCTAGATCTATACGGCAGTCGTATGCTCTATGTGGTGGTAAAGTTTCTGCTTCTCTGGGATCAAGAACCGCCTTTAGATCCATATAACAATCGGGCAGTTCTGGTTCGAGTTTTAGGGTGTCAGATATAGGTCTCCCTTGTATGCTTGCTATCATGGTTTCTTGTGTACTAACAGGCTGGAATTCCAGGGTGGACTTCTCCCAATCGATTAGAGGGTTGTGAAGCTTCAACCACGGGATTCCTAACAGGACTGGAATTTGAGGAGAGTGTATTAAATCAAAAGACAATTCTGGCTGATGCTGAGGTTATATCTTCAAGTGGAGTAGCGAGGTTTGATGGGTGACGGGCCCCGAAATAAGAGGACGGCCGTCAATGGTGGTAACCTTGTTAGTCAACTCCTTTTCTGTCACTGGGATCAGATTCGCTTTAGCCCATTCGGAATCCATAAAATTCCCAGACGCCCCGGAATCAATCATGATGTTAACGTGAAGACCATGGTGGGCCAGAGTAATATAAGCAGTGACATAGAGATGTGAGGTAGGAAGGGTTTCTTGTGCAACAGAAGAGACCGTGCATCCTGAACAGCCCGAAAGTCCGGTCTCGGAAGATCTCGAGCTTTCTAGTTTCCCTGTTTAGTGCCTTGAACAGGTTTGACAGGACAAGATCTCAAAAAATGGCTTGCTTTACCACAATGCATGCATAGTCTCTCGGTCCTTCTCCTCTGTCTTTCTTCTGGGGTTAGCGGGCCTCTCACTACTCCTATCTGCATAGGTTCACTATCATCTGTGTTTTTAGGAGGGTCGATCTTCTTTTCCTTGGGATACACATATCGGGGTTCTATTCGTCCTCTCTCATGTTTCCGCTCTCGGAGTCGGTGTTCAATTTGGACTACCAGATCTATGAGGTCAGTGCAGGATTCAGGTAGGTCTACTATGTGGGAGAGGGCGTCTTTCAAGTCGTCCCTTAATCCCCTATAGAAAAGTGTGCTGCGTTTTTCTTCGGGCCAATTGGCCTCTACTACTAACCTCTTAAAAGAGGTAATGTACTGTACCAAATCGTGATTGCCTTGTTTTAATGATAATAGCTCTGTATCAGCTGTAGTCGTGTAGACATGCCTGTCGAACAACTTACGAAATTCTAGTTTAAAGGCTTCATACCTGTATAACAATGGGTCATCCCTATCCACCAAGGGTATGGCCCAATCCTCCGCTGACCCGCTAAGATAGGAAATCACGAAGGCCACCCGAGACTGCTCAGAAGGAAAACAGTGTGCCTTGCAAGAAAAATGCAACTGGCACTGACTAAGGAACGCAGCGCACCTAGCCGTGTCACCAGTGAATCGCTCAGGCGGGGCTAGGGGAATGGACGGGGGTGTCGTGACCTGTATCACCGGTGACTGACTTTCGCCGCTCCCTCCCATGGACGACGCCCCCTGTCTACTCTGAAGGGCGTCTACTCGAGATGCCAAGGCTTGAGTTTCAGCTTGTATGTTGCCTAACATGCCAGCAAGATCTGCTAACGTGACTGTACCTAATTCCATGACGCTCGGGCAGAACACACCACTTTGGGCTTAGCGTTCTGTAATGAATCTTAAAGCTTTCTGCAGGAGCGTCAGGAACCAGTAGAGTATGCCTCAATCTTCCCCTGTGGTTCTCCGACTCTATCAAACACTAGAGGTTCGGGTGACACACCAGGGGAAAACAGGGAAACAAAACAAGGGAAGAAGGGGGTCCGGTTCATGGATGGTTGAAGAGGACTTCAGGAGATGGCAATACTCCGCTGTAATATAAAGAGTGGGTTAACTATGAACAACACACCGCCCCTTTATGTCTAAAGAAAGTACCTTCTGTAATATTGCCTACCAAAGTTCAGGTACTTCGGATGTGGAACAGGATTAGTTGATGGATTCACTCTGGAACATTCTATATCACAAGCAACAGAGGGTTAGCGCAAACTCTTCCTAAATGTATGCACTCTCCCTTCCCAACTATGCCAAACTCACAGGTTCAGTGAAAGGGTTCTCCTGAGAAGGGTGGAGTTGTGGTTTGGCTAGTGTTGCACTTCAATGGTAATACATAATCCTAGGAAAGAAAAACATCACAAATTACGCCCCCCTCTATACTGTCCAGGTGAGAACAAAATAAAGCAGCGCACAGCGCTGTTACCGTTTTCTTCTGTCGCTGAAGAGATTGTAGCACAGTGGTTCACGCTAGATAACCCTTCTGCCCATGGGGCGACAGAACCATGCGAGAAGTAGACTACCAGGATACAGCGCGGAGGACGAGCGCATCCAAACCACTTCAACAGGGTAACCAACCACTCAGAAACAGGACCCACAAGTATAGGGAAGGTGAAGGACTAACTACGAACGTAAACCAGTAAAAGGGGAATGTAGGGGTGCTGCTTACTAGCAGACAAAGACCACCAAACAAAGAGCCAGGCAAGGGATTTACCCGGAAACGAAGGAATGGCGCAGACACACTCACTCAGGTGACAGGGATGTGAGTGGATCCGCGGTGAAGCAGGAAATTCGTGGGAACGGCGAAACAGGGTGACAAGACTCTCGGGACACCAGGAACCAGGCAGCTCAAGATAAGGGCAAACGAACTGCAACGGCGTCACAAACGCCCACTATACTGCCGCTGAGAATCTTCAACGATACTCGCTAGAACACCTAAACCGGACTACGGAGCCTCCGGGACAGGAAACAGGAAATCACCATGACGGAAGTCAGGCAAAGGGAGCCAAAGACGGAAACAGGGCTTGGAGCTAGAACGCTAAGCGCATTCGTCCGCGTTTCAAGCCCTTATATACTGGACCTTCGCACCCGTCCGTTCTCGAGGCATGACATAGATGCTCTATTTTCCATTCTTAATCATCTGTCTTCTCCGAATGCTTACATCCTGCATGTTTTGCTTTAATTGTCTTGTCAATCCTGCTGTTTCATATGGTTTAATGAATTTCACACACCTCTGTCTTTTGTTGTTTTTAATGATAAAGCACTCTGAAGCCCTATGGAGTAAGGGTATGGCCATGTAAAAATCATGAATGAATACATAAAACCCTCACCTGAAGGCAATAGCACCATTATTCAGCTATAGAGGAAGGGCATTCTTGTATTGTGCCTTCCATTGATGTTCCTCCTTGGCAGTAACACTATGGTCCAGTACAGCTGCTCCTAGCCCCGAAGTCCTATATAGGGGTTTGATGTTTATAGATGTCCGTGGCTGTATACAGTGGTATTGCTTCCTGGACATTGCACTGTGGAGTACTGAGAATCAGTCGGGATGGGCCATGACCAGAAGGAGGGATGTGAATTAGTCAGTTATACCAATTGCAAAGGTGTGACATTCGGCTTAAGGCTTAAATAAAGGGTCAACTATGAGTGGGGGAGATGGGAAGCTGGTGTACGAGTGGACCACTGCACCCTAGTTATAGCTGTCTTTACTACACAACACATGACTGTGTTCATTGGTTGAATAAGGCCCACAGAATATTTCCTACACGAGGGGTTTCCACGCCCATGGTTTCTTTACAAAGATGATGTTGTTATTATGCATATTTGTAAAACGCACTGTCAGCCGCGAGGGTGTTCTGGTGCTGAGCAGGTGTGTGTGGATAGCACTGCCGATGGTAGGTTGGTTAATTGAAAACCAGGCCTTCAGCTTCTTGCAGAATTCAAGAAGAGAGGAAAAGGCTCTGCTGTGGAGATGGTGGTTGGTCCACACTTTAGGAGCGATGCAAGAGAACATTTGTCCTCCTGATCTGGTTCTGTGTATGCGTGGGATGGTTGCAAGTAGGACTTCTGCAGAGTGGAGGTGTGTGGATCGTTAGTGAAAAGAGATGTGACTGTTCAGGTTGGTGGGGCTTGAGTTGTGGAGTGCCATGAATATGTATGTGAGAGGAGTTTGAATTGAGTGTGTTTGTGTATTGAAAGTCAGTGTGGTTCCCTGAGGTGTTGTGTAATTTGAGTTCTGTGTGGAAGGTTGAGGATGAGTCTGGCTGATGAGTTCTGAATGGTCTGTAGTCTTTTAGTGAGTTGCTTGGTGACCCCATCATAGCGGGTGTGCCATAGTCCCACTTGCTGGTGACTAGGGCGCGTGACAGTTTTTATTATGTTGCTTGGAAGCCATTTGAAGATCTTCCTCAGCACCTTTAGGGTGTAGAACCAGGATGCAGTGACAGAATTTACTTGTGCAGTCATGTCCAGATCATTATTCTGAGGTTCCTGGTGTGGGTTCTGGGTGTGGATACGAGTACAGCCGGCCACCTGTTGGAGTCCTATGGTGACGTGTTCTTGTTGAAGATCACTACTTCTGTCTTGTTCATGTTGAGCTTGAGACAGTTGGCTTTCATCCAGTTAGCGACTTCAGTCAAGCGGTCGGTGAACTTGTCTCTTGTGTTGGGGGTTTTGTCCGAGATGGAGAGTATGGGTTGCATGTCAGCTACGGTTGCAAGGTTTTCCAGAAGGACCTTAGAGTTTGGGTCAGTGTCTTCTTCCAGGCAAAAGTTAAGATCTCTGAGGAGGATGAAGGTGCTAGCTTTGATGATTGTCCGTGATGTAGTTGAAGAAACTGATATGGGGTCCAGGTGGCCTGTATACGAAGGTTCCGCCCAGGGAGAGGTTGTCTGTCATGCATATCTTGAATATGAGGTGTTCTATGTAGCTAAAGGGGATGTCCGTGTAGGTGGTGCAGCTAATAGCATCTTTGAATATAATGACAACTCCACATCTGGGCTTGTGCCGATGGCCTTGCCTAATGATCTTGTGGCCAGCAGGGATGACTGTAGCAATGTCCAGTTCCGGGCGGGGGGGGGGGGGGGGGGGGGGGGGTTAGCCATGTTTCTGTGACAATGAGCAGGTCTGCAGCGTGGTTGTGTGGTAGGTTCCTTATCTGCATATCATATTTGGTGAGCAAGCAGGTGTTGAGGACCATGCATGCAAGTGTGGTGTGTTGTTTGGGTGGTGCTTGGTCTTTGCGAGTGTGAGCGAGTGGGGTGCTGGGTGTTGTTGGGAGAGAGAGAGAGAGGGGAAAACTACCTCTCTCCACACCTTCTATATGAGACTGGTGGTTTTCCTATAATTCACAAAATGAAAGGCTGGCGATTATAATGTATACAATGTACAAAGCTCTTTTAAGGGTCCATGCATAAAAGGGCTTTTGGCACCCTTTCTGAATTGAAAACATGATGGAGGCATGCAAGGAGTATTGCTCCCTACCCCATTTATTTTTCAGCAAAATATGTATAAACGGTTTGTGACCACAAATGCACTAGCAAATCAGTGATCAGTTATAGAACCCCGCTCCCCGCAAGGAGAGATGGTAACTGATTAGTAAATTGGAAGCTAACCCTAGGAATCATGTGAGAGGCCTTAGGGGGGAGGTTGGAAGCGGGCAGTAGTTCAAAGGATCACTACCTGCTTGCCCGATGTCTTCCCAGGTAGGGAAATATTTTTTTAAAGCATCAGCTGTTCTTTTAATGAACATGGGGTGCTTTTTAGGAAGAAAAAATCCCATTTGAAAATAGAAATGCAGGAATGGAGGTCTGCTGTCCCTTTCAGGCATCAATCCCTAAGTTTTCAGGAAATCACCATGGTTGTAAATGGCAAAATTTGAATGAATATTCATTAGGCATGCCATTGTGCAACCCCCTGTGAATAGAAAATGTGTGAAGGGATGTATTGGTCCATAGATTGCATCACAAATTGCATAGCCATTTGCAAACCAATCAGTGTGCAAATTACACATCACTGGTTTTACGAATTGAACATAGGGCCTCATGTACAAAGAATTGATTCCATAAAAGTGGTTAAAAATTGTGCAACAACTTTTATCAAACCGTTTTTGATTTTGCAAACTAACCTATAGCAACATGTCAGTTTACAAAACAAAAAATCCTAGTGGGTCGCAATTCAACCTACCTCATCAATATTCATGAGATAGGTCGCAAATTGTGACTCACCACAATCACAGAGATAGTGGCCTGTTGGGGTCAGCAGACCATCATGTCTGTGATTGCTTTTAACTGAAGCAATCTTTTTTGTTAAAAAAAAAATGTTTAATGCATCCAGTTTTCCTTAAAAGTAAAATGGGATTTTTAAAAGAAAAAAAGAAAAGTTACACAAACCTATGGGCTACTGCCTACTCCTGAAAAAACTTTTGTCAACATTCATAAAAGGGAAGGAAGTGGTCTCCTGGTAACCCCCTTCCAGTTCATGAATGGGGTACCACCGCCTTTGAGTGGGCAAAATATTAATGTTTTGTGACTGGATTTTGATGGCAAAACTGTAATACCCTTTCGAATACAGATTCCTTATTGTTTCCTAAACCCATTTAATGATTTGGAAAACCTTTTCAGAATAATTCATTGGGTTTAGTGCATTTCCAACAAGTGTTTTAGCTGTCGAAAACCCTTAGCTACCTTTTGGGGTTTGCGGCCGTTTAAACACTGTACAAGACGACCATTGTTCGGTAAATCTAGCTCACAAGCATCAGCACATTGGGAGCTATTCACCATTTATGTTAATGTGACCAAAATTACCTTGGCACTCTATAGCACCATGCGTAGCCAAGAAAATAACCATGTAGTTGATAAAAAAAACGTAACATGCACTTTTCGAATAAACTCAAGATTCAAATAAGACACAAATATTTTTCTACAGTCCTCTGGACGCTCACAGGTACTTCACTTCCGTAACCTCTAGATGGCGCACACGCCACATGTAATCCCGAATTTGCTTTTATGCAGAATTGACTCCTGGGTTATAATTCACCGAAGAGCTCACAGGCACGCAAGCACTCTGTCTCTGACGATGGTCATGTGTGTTTGGACAAACCCACCACACTAGTCCCCAACAAATACCGCTAATCCTATTATCTCTCCCAAAATGAATTTACCACAGATCAGCATTGGTTATCAGCAGTATTACAAGGGTGAAACGGCTGCAGTGCAAGCAAGGAAAACGGGTCCCGTTATCACTGGCTCTGTGCTGCACTTTTGTAGCAAAAAACAAGGAAAATGGGCCTCTTATGCCACGTTGCTAAAGCACCGGCTGCATCACTGATAGTTCTTCTCGCCCTGTTATTCCGTGAAGTTAATAAAAGAGTCTTTTTCGTGTACGACGTGTTGTTTCCATCCAGTCTCCTCCAGTACACGGAGCCCAGGACTGAAAGAAAGGGGCAGGGAGCATCAGGGGAGCCTGGCCTCGGCTCCGCATGCGCTTCACGGACCGGAAGCTGTGAGCTTTCCCACTTGAATCTTCCTTCACTAGGGTGATCAGATATTGAGAAGCAAAAACCGGGACAAGTAAGACAAAAAAAAGTCTTACATGTTACTTTTTTGTCGGGCCGGTCCCGGTTTTTGCATACACATGTAAATGCATGAGTAAAAAAAATCCGGGACATCTGGTCACCCTCTGCTTTAGTGTTAACTGTGTAGAAGAAACTTCACGCCACACAGTTTTTAGATGGGAAAGCAGTGGTTTACTGCTCGTTATAACACACAAGTAGGGGGTAGTCATGGGTAAGGCAGGTGTTCAGCTGACACCGGTCTTGAATAGGAAGAAAACGCCACAGGCAGGACAACAGAACAGGTCTACATCATGCTTTCCATTCTGAAGTTGTGGCCCCGTTACAATTATTTGCCGATGTATTGCACCGTGAAACATACAGGAATTGAAAGCCACCGACAGTTGCAACGACTATCAAGTATACCCTGTGGAATAAATTGGTTGTATGACGGAACGCAGGGAAGTACTTTGCATGCCTTCACGCATTATTTACACTGCATTTTTTTACAACACTTTTGCTTTTACAACGTATGCCATTACCACGCATTGTTTATATATATGAAAACAATGTATTTGTGTTTGGAGACCCCCCACACACCCTCCAACTTACCTTAAATGCGCTGTAAAAACATACTTGTGGTAATAACATGCGTGCTAAAAAATGCGTAGTAAAGGCATTACGTTGTAAAAACTTCGTTGTAAAGGCAGTTTACCCATTGTATTCACCTCTGGGCCCCTAGGGCAGAGAGCATCATGTTTACAGCAGTTGAATAACAAGTGTGTATGGGTCCTAATGCAAATAAGAGCACTGCCCCCCATCCTAACACTGGTTGTAAGTAACACACAGCCATAATCTGGGGCCAATGAGCCCCTCAGGTCCCGCTGGGCCTGGGCCAATTGCACCGATTAATAGCTGTGCCCCTGGCTAAAGGTCAGTCCTTGGTTAGGATCGTTCCCAATGCTTATATTGTGCTAAAAGGGTTAAAGGTTCAGAGCGACCCTTGACCTCCTGGTAGGTCGCTCCCCCCTCCGCTGCAGCTCCGCCTGCACCCTCTGCTGCCGCTGCTCACTGACCGCTGCTGCTGCCACCGCTGGTGAAATCGAGGCCCTCCTCCACCCACAGGCTTCCACCTGCGCCTCATTCCTGGTGGCCAGTGGTGGCCCTTAGGTTCGTTGTTCACTGATCGTTTTGCTCTGTTTCCTTTTGCTGCCATTGCTCAGTTCCTGAATCTGTCCATGTCCCCTGCCCCGCTCTGCTGTGCGCCCCCTGTATTTTATACCCTGATCGCCGCTTTGCTCTGTGCCCCCTGCCCCCCGCTCGTCGCTCCGCTTGTGCCTCCTGTAGTTTGCTTTCTGTATCCCGCTCGCCGCTCCGCTTTGTGCCCCTTGTACTTTGCTTTCTGTATCCCGCTCGCCGCTCTGCTTCTGCCCCTGTATTCTGTATTGTGTAACCTGATCACCGCTCTGCTTGTGCCCCCGTATTTCAGTATTGTGTAATCGGATCGCCGCCTGCTCTGTGCCCCTTGCTTTTGTTCTCCTTTCGCTCCTCGGTGCCCCGCGCCGGTCTCCCGTCCTCCGTCCCCGCCGCTGCCTCCCCTGCGGCCCCGCACCCTCCGCGCCCATTCGCCACACCCGTCCCTCGCCTCCCGCCTCCCAGCTGCTCCTCCCTCCCCACCTCCCCATATATGGCGGCTGCTGCACGGCTGCGTGCAGCAGGCTCGCCGCTGGCGCGCCTAAGGCAAGCCCGTCTGCACCCATCTGTGCCTGGACCACGCCCAGCGCCAGAACCCCTGGCCCTCGCACCTGCCAGGCCGACCACCTTCGCTACAACGCCAAGACCCTCATCGCTCTCAACCCAGGAAGGACCCACACGTGCTGCAAGGTCGCCCCGAGGCGCACCCACGGCCCCTTCTCCTGCCGGAACTGCAACTTCTCCTGCCACAAAAGCGCCAAAACACCCACCACAACGGAAGCCAACCAGCTATGATGCATCCTGATCAACACCCGCTCCGCACACAAACACGCCGTCAAACTCTGGGACCTACTCAACACCACATCACCGGACGTCGCCTTCCTGACCGAAACCTGGATGAACGAAGCCTCCGCGCCAGACATCGCCATAGCCATCCCAGACGGGTACAAGATCACCCGCAGAGACCGCGCAAACAGAGCCGGAGGAGGTATCGCCATCGTCCACAAAAACACCATCAAGATCTCTACAAACACCAACGACACCCTCAGCACCGCCGAACACATGCACTTCCAGATCCACACAGACCCCAAGACCACCCTAAGAGGCACCCTCGTCTACAGACCACCAGGACCCCGGCCTCAATTCTGCGACTCCATCGCCGACCTCAGCACGCACGCGCTGACCTCCACCAACTACATCCTCCTCTGAGACCTGAACTATCACCTGGAGAACAACAACGACAGCAACTCCTCCACCCTGATCGACAATCTCGCCAACCTTGGACTCAAACAGCTCGTCACAACGCCGACCCACATCGCCGGCCACACACTTGACGCAATCTTCTCATCAAGCTCCCACGTCACCTTCAGCCACGCCTCCAAACTCACCTGGACTGACCACCACTGCATCCATTTCTCCACCGCACCCTACAGACCCCCCACCGCCTCTGGGGAAAAATCTTTGAGGAACAACTACAGGCAAGCCTCGCAGTCAACCCTCCGACGAATCCAACCAACCCGGATGATGGTGCACTCTCCCTCGAACGCTGGATGAATGATTGCGCCGACACCATCACGCTGCTAAAAAACCCCACCAACAGAGACACCAGCAGAAGAGTCAGCTGGTTCACCCCGGAACTCCTTGACTCCAAACGCACCTGCCGGAAACTGGAAAACACACAGAACAGCAACAAGACGCCAGAAAGCCACATTGCCTACAAAGACGCCATCCGCAACCACCGCCACCTCATCAGGACCGCCAAAAAGAGCGCCTTCACAGACCGCCTTGACAACAACGCACACAACAGCAAGGAGCTCTTCACCATCGTGAAGGAACTCTCCAACCCCAGCTCCAACGCCAACCACATCCCACCGACTCACTCGCCACCTTCTTTCACCGGAAAATCTCCGACATCCATGACAGCTTCAGACCCCGGACGACCCCTGCCGACCACACCGCACCAAACCCACCGCACCCCACCGTCCATGACACCCTGACAACCTAGGCCAACGTGGGCATCGAGGACACAATCAAGACCATGGGATCAATCCACTCCGGTTCCCCATCCGACCCCCTACCACACCACATCTTGAACAAAGCCAGCAAGTCCATCGCACCCCACCTGCACAAAATCATCAACCTCTCCTTCGAGACCGCCACCTTTCCTGAGAACTGGAAGCATGCAGAGATCAACGCCCTACTGAAGAAACCCAAGGCAGACCCGAGCGACCTCAAGAACTTCCGGCCCATCTCCTTCCTCCCGTTCCCAGCTAAAGTCATCGAGAAGATAGTAAACACCCAGCTCACGCGACACCTCGAAGACAACAACATCTTAGACCCATCACAATCAGGATTCCGCAGCAACCACAGCACCGAGACCGCCCTCATCGCCGCCACAGACGACATCAGGATCCTGCTTGACAACGGCGAGACGGCGGCCCTCATCCTCCTAGACCTCTCCGCCGCCTTCGAAAGCGTCTGCCACCACGCACTACGCACGCGCCTCCACGACGCAGGGATCCGAAACAAGGCCCTGGACTGGACCACTTCCTTCCTCTCCGGCAGAACTCAGAGAGTCCGCCTCCCCCCGTTCCGCTCCGAGGCCTCCAAGATCATCTGCGGCGTCCCACAGGGATCCTCCCTCAGCCCGACGCTGTTCAACGTCTACATGGCACCACTACCACGCATCGCCCGACAACACGACCTCAACATATTCTCCTACGCTGACGACACTCAGCTGATCCTCTCCCTCACCAAGGACCCCCTCACCGCCAAATCCAACCTCCACCAGGGAATGAAGGCCGTCGCTGACTGGATGGAAGACAGCCGCCTCAAACTGAACACAGACAAAACAGAAATCCTCATCCTCGTGTCCAACCCCTCCGCTTGGGACGACTCTTGGTGGCCCACATCACTGGGGTCCCCCCCGGCCCCCACCGACCACGCACGCAACCTGGGAGTCATCCTCGGCTCGAAACTCTCCATGACCAAACAAGTCAACGCAGTCTCCTCCACCTGTTTCAACACCCTCCGCATGCTCCGCAAGATCTTCAGATGGATCCCGACAAACACGAGGAAAACAGTCACCCAGGCCCTGGTCAGCAGCAGGCTCGACTACGGAAACGCCCTCTACGCCGGATCCTTGTCCAAGCTCATCAGCAGACTACAGAGAATCCAGAATGCCTCTGCACGCCTGATCCTCGACGTCCCGCGCTGCGACCACATCACCCCCCACCTGAAGAACCTGCACTGGCTCCCCGTCGACAAAAGAATCTCCTTCAAGCTCCTGATCCACGCACACAAGGCACTCCACAAAACCGGCCCAGCCTATCAACAGCCGACTCTCCTTCTACGTACCGAACAGAAATCTCTGCTCCGCTGACCACGCCCTGGCCACTGTCCCACGCATCCGGAGAACTACTTCCGGAGGCAGATCCTTCTCCCACCGCGCCGCCAAGACCTGGAACACCCTCCACCTACGCCAAACCGAAGACCTGCTGACCTTCAGGAGACAACTCAAGACCTGGCTCTTCGACCACTAACAGCCTCCCCCCCCCCCCCCCCCAGCGCCTTGAAACCCGCCCGGGTGTGTAGTGCGCTTTACAAGTTACTTGATTGATTGATTGATTGACTGAATAGACAGAAAAAAGATGGCCAGGTTCACCTGTAAGCCCTTTAAATACCCCCAAGGTGCCTTTATAGTAAGATGACTGGCCTTACAGTGAGGAAAAGTCCTGTAGATCGGAGTTTCTTTCAGACTGGCTAATATCCTTTCTATATAAAGCACGACTACGATTACTATAGCGTGGTTAGAAGCATGGTCATGCCTTATTTAGATATGACTGGTGCATGTCTGTAATACTATAGATGAGCCAAAAGCACTGGAATGGAATGCACCTGGAGGCCTGCCATCACTTAAATGAGGGTCCAGTAGGAGAGCAGCTGGGTCTGCTTGTCCGAGGTAGCAGGTGCTCAACTTCCAAACAATGCCAATAGGTCTCACCGATGAGAGACCTATTGGCTTTGTCAATGGGATGGTGCACGGAGATCGTCTGAGTGATGGAGAAGAGAGATTAAGTGAAGAATTTGGTTTGAACTTAAATATTAGCCCTGGAAGAGTGTTCATTATTTTAAAAGTGGGGTCATTAAGGATAAAGCATAGACAAAGTTCATACTTGTGATAAAGTGTCAACTGAGTTGTCATATTTAAGACATGGAATGTCACGCATTGCAAACATGATACTGTCACAGATACGTACACTGAGGTTCAATAATCTAGCCCCCTAATATTTTACAATCTAGGCCTTCTGACAATGCAAACCTCGTTATTACCTTGACAAAACAAACTATTATTATCAACTAAAACGACAACTGAAAAAACAAGAATTGGCAAAGCTAGTACATCTGGCTTGCATTTTGGGTCCTAACTAAAATATTTTTTTTAAAAGCATGCTGCAGTGAAAAAAAAACCAGCAAAAACAATTACTTTTTATGAACAATGCATCTACAAGGCAAATAATTAAATCTGTACTTTTGAGTTGTAAAATCATGGCACCACAACGTCAGACTTCTAATGAACATCAACCACTTGCAGTTTTTGTGAATCGACACCATGTATATCTCTAGGTGCCTGCACTTTCTGTATTCCTCTTATCCTAAGTTACTTATTGAAATCATTCAGTGAAACCCAGCTCTGCTTTTAGAGAACAATCGTAATAATTGCGTTTCACACAATTTAATAGTGCAGCGTCCTCTTGGGATCATGTACTGCAATACAGAGTGTATTCGGGGAATAGGAGCTGCGTTCAATGCTCCGGGGGGACTTTTAGGCGGGAGATAGCAATGAAGGTTAGCCTCCCAGCTGCGGCAGTACCGGTGTTCACCACTCCTCTTAAGGGGCGGATGACGCGGCCGCACAGCATAGACACTACCTAATCTTGCATTAGCGGCTCGGTTAGGACTCTGAGGCTGCTGCCGCTGCCGTTTCTCTTCTGTCTTTTTTGATAAAAATATATATATATTGATTTATCGCGCTGTGTGGGAACTTTGCTCATTTTAAAAGTATTAAATCCTTTATACTGTGCTGTGTACTATTGTATTGTGATTTGCACTGACTTGCCCTTTTACACAGACTGTGAACGGGGAGTAGGAGCTGCGTTCAATGCTCCGGGGGGACTTTTAAGCGGGAGATAGCAACGAAGGTTAGTCTCCCAGCTGCGGCGGTACCGGCGTTCACCACTCCTCTTAAGGGGCGGATGACGCGACCGCGCAGCGGGCACGCCTAAGGCAAGCCCGTCTGCGCCCGAACGGGCCCAGGGGTCAGGACCCCTGGTTCTCCTACTAGAGGTAAGCTTTCATATTCTTATTACCAATTACTCCGGCTTAGAGATAGTGTCTCCCTGACATGTAGCCATTCTATGGCTCCTGACACCTGCTATCATAAATGTGGGCACTGTCCCTTTGGATTTCAGTCTTCTTTTAAGCCTAGTGTTACTATCTCCCCTCATACGAATAGGACTTTTACAATGTCCATGCTGAATTGTCGCTCCCTGCCCAAACATTCTACGGAATTGAGGTTACTCGAACCTGATGCCTTGTTCCTTACGGAAACATGGCTATCTAGTACCACACATCCCGCGGTAGTTCATACTCTTCCCTCAGGTTACTTAATTCAGAGACCAGACTGTGTAGGAGGAAGAGGAGGGGGGTTAGCTATCATATTTAGGGATACTTTTCACTGTCAAATCACTGACAGTTTGAATCCTGACTGTGAGAGTTGCTTCTTTGTGATAGGCTTCTCCCCCATGTGTACCTTCTCGGGTACTCTTATCTATCGGCCACCTGGCCCCAGTGTCAGTTTTAGTAAAGAGCTCCCAGACAGTATAGCCAAATTAGTAAGCTCCACCTCTAATTTCTCAGTTCTAGGTGACTTAAATATTCATTTTGACCAGGCTTTGGATCCTGAATCTGAGGTGCTAACTGACATCTTAGACGTATTGGCCCTGAAGCAAAAAGTGTCTGGATCCACTCATCAAAAAGATCATCTTTTGGACCCATTATTTTCTAATATCAAAGATCTCATAGTGGATAAACCTATTCCACTACCTTGGTCAGACCACTTCATGGTCCCTTTTGCTTGGACTCCTCAGGAGGGTGGACAGCCAAGGGAAAGGGTAAAATCCTGGAACCGGAGCTGGGCCAAACTCTCTATTGACGCATGGGCGTCCCCTCTTGATAGTGGTAGGCCGGTGCTTAGTAATGACCCTGAATCTGATAACATTAAAATCAATCAATAGCTTGAGATGTCTCTAGACAGCCATATTCCCCAAAAGTGGTCATTTAGGAAAAAAGTTGATCATGGTGCTGCCTGGTACTCCCCTAAACCTAGGGAGTTGAAACAGCTTTGTAAGCGCCATGAAAGAACCTGGAGAAAGGACTTTTCAATCCCTGAGAAAATTAAACATAGAGATGCCGTTAAAGTTTACAAAGCTGAAATTGCATCTGCCCAATCTAATTATTTCGCAAATAAAATCAGCGGCTAATTCACCCCGCAAAATTTTTAAAATCACCAAATCTCTTAAGCAACCTCCTGAGCCTTCCTTACCCCCTGAAAATGCTGCAGGTCGTTGCAATGAATTGGCTCTCCTTTTCTATAAGAAGATTCAAGATCTTTATTTGGTCTTTCCCCCTTTTTCTGTTTTAGGAGGTGGGGCTAATCCCCCTCTGATTAGAGATCAATCCCTCTTTTCAAACCTTTTTATTGACTCCATCCCACCCATGGACCTAGAAAATTAAAAAATTGCAATTGGAGCGCCTGAAATCTGGCTCCCCAGTGACGCGGCACCCCCCGCATCCTTAACCAGGTATTTCACTCGATCGCTCCTGTTATCCTTGAGCTAGTAAATAGCTCTTTTTCCTCGGGGATTGTCCCCTCCCTTTGGAAACAGGCTAGGGTTAAAGCCCTTCTGAAGAAGCCCACCTTGGATCCCAGAGTTCTTGGCAATTACCGTCCTATTTCGTTACTTCCTGGGATTGCTAAAATATGCCAAAGGCACGTTAATTCTGGTCTTTCTGCTATTTTGGAAAGAAATCAATGCCTTCATCCCTCTCAAATGGGCTTTAGGCCCCAGCAGGGCACTGAAATTGCCTTGCTAGCGGTTGTTGAGGAGTCAAGGAAAATCTTGGATGCTGGAGGCTCCGCTGCGATTATCTTACTTGATCTCAGCGCGGCCTTCAACACGGTAAATCACCAACTGCTATTGGCGAGACTTAGAGAAAGTAGGGTGACTGGTATTTTACACAAATGCTTGAGTCCTACCTCTCGGATCGCTCCTTTTTAGTATTTGAGAACAATTCCACCTCCAATTGGATGCCACTGCAGTGTGGGATGCCGCAGGGCTCTTCTCTTAGCCCCACACTTTTTAATGTTTATATGCGTCCACTGGCCGAGATTGTCGAGCCGTTCGAGGTTAAGATCATTACGTACACCGACAATACTCAGCTTATTGTGTCCCTAAACATTTTAGACAATAACAAGTCCATCTTGGCCAATTGTTTGGAAAAAGTTTTGGCATGGATGGACTCCTCTTACCTTAAGCTGAATGCGGCAAAAACAGAATTGATGTTTCTGGGAAAGACGACCAGCCTGGAGATTGGTACTCTCTGGCCCAAATGTATGGGAGATATGCCGGCGCACAAAGACCAAGTAAAAATCCTGGGAGTCTGGTTGGTCCACAACCTTAGCTTTAAGACTCTGGCATCTAGGGTTGCTGGCTCCTGTTACGCCATTCTTAAAATGATTAGAAGGATCTTGCCCCTTTTGCCTTTTAATGCTAGCAAACTGCTGGTTCAAGCACTGATTTTATTAAGGCTTGATTATGCCAATGTGCTTTATTTGGGCTCCCCCTGTTCGACTATAAAAAAACTTCAAACAGTCCAAAATTGTGCAGCACGACTTCTTATGCAGGCTCATAATAGAGAATCCGCTAAATCGCACATTAAGGCACTCCACTGGCTGCCATTTGATAAAACAATTTAATTTAAGGCCTTGTGTATTGCTCATAAATCACTGGTGGCTAGCTCCCCCCCGATCCTTCAATCTATTATTTCTCTGTATGTCCCTAGAAGACCTCTACTCTCTGAGTCGAAACATCTTCCTATTGTTCCTAGATTCAAGCGAGCCCGGAGCGGGGGCCGTCTCTTTTCTGTCGTTGCTGCTAAAAGCTGGAATCAGTTGCCTGATGTTATTTGTCTTGAGGTCAATCATCTTCTTTTCCGCAAGCATCTTGTCTTTTAGCGCTGGGAGGCCTTTGGTAGCCATGCGCTCTTTAAGTGTCCTATTCATTCTATTCATTCATTCAATAACAGACTTACTGTAAAATAGCTGCCCGGGGCGATTATGGAACCACACACCTTGCTTTGTCAACCCATGCGCTTTTGTGTAATTTACCACACAGTCAAGAGTTTTAACCCTAAATGCGGACATCTGAACCTCCAGTTGGAACCAGGGCCGCAAATATTTCTGTCACTTTTTAGCACGCTTTCTACCTTTTGCCTAATTTACATACGTAAACAAACACTGACAATGGGAACGGTGTCTGCAGGTGTGATGAGCACAAACTCAGATGGCAATATCTTCACAAGAGCGTTCATAATTGGGTGTTGTCATGAATTATACACTTTTACTACGCTTAAAACACCCACATCATCTCAGCATTCAAGGCTGTGTCTGAAATGTGTTCCTCTACAAAGAGGCTTGTCTCACATGGCAGACATGATCCCAGGCAGCTCTTGACAGGCCTGCCATGAAGAGGAAGCATGGGTCTGAATACAAAATGTGCAGAGGAAAGCAGCGAGGAAAAGTGCGCGGAGTAGCACAGACTGCAATCCCGCCGTAGCTCTGGCCTCAGATCAGGCTGGCACTGACAAGATGCCTGCATGCAGACATTTACTCAGATGACTCCAACCTTTTTCTAGATAAGGCGCTGATTTGACCAGCACAGGCCGGGCTCCCAGCAAACCGGATCTGTGCATTTCAAGCTGCTGGGGAGATGGGAGTTTCAGCTGCGGAGTGGGTGGCCCTGTAGTAATAATGGCAAGAGAGACGAGTTGGTCACCACAGGACACTCTCAATGGCCCATTCAGAATGAGAATCAGCAGACGCCAGTCACAGCTCATCCAGCTGTCAATACTGCGGGCTTCCGATATTGAACCTACTTATTAACATACTGCAGACTGCTTTCACAATTATAGTACTGTAGCCACCAGAGGCGCAACTAGACCAGAACTTCAGGGGTGGGGGGAGCGGGCTAAGACTCCCAGCCAGGGCTGGCCCTAACACTGGTTGAACACGGTGCAACAGTCTTTTTTGGTGCCCCTCCCCATTTCCTCCTTCTCCATGAATTCCCTCACATCCACTTGCCAACAAGCACCTCATCTCTCTATAGCCCTTTTCTGACAAACATTTAATTTTTAAGGCGAGCCTAGAGTCAGCACACATGCGCTGCGAGACTTGTTGTAGTGGAGTAGGAAATAGAAGCCCCACCCACTCTCTGCCCATATTTGCCATTGGCTTGTGTCATTGTCCTTCCTAAATGCTGGCTTCTGATTCGTAAATAGGCTTGTTAGTCCCTCCTTAGTACCGCCTCCTCTTCATTTATCATCTCACATGGCGACTGGCCCCTTTACTTTGGTTGTTACACGGTATCTGTTATTTAGTCTTTAAACACTATTTTCTTTATCCAGTTTCTCTTACTGCAGACATGACGTGCTTTGGTGCCTTCTTAACCCCCCCTCCCTCCCGTTGTCCATGCCTTCTTAACCCCCGCCCTCCCTCCAGTTGTCCGTGCCTTCTTAACCCCTGCACTCCCTCTCGTTGTCAGTTCCTTCTTAACTCCCCCTCCCTCCCGTTGTCCGTGCCTTCTTAAACCCTTGCCCTCCCTCCTGTTGGCTGTGCTTTCTTAAACCCCTACCCTCCCTCCCGCTGTCCGTGCCTTCTTTCGGTTTTTACAACATAAATAAAATACATTGTTATTTACAATGCCAATAGCTTAAACTCGCTTAAATGCGAGACCTATTGCATTGCAAATGCTTGTTTTATAGGGCTACCCGTAGTTTACTCACACTCAGTTCTGTGATCTGCATGGTACACGTTCTTTGTAGCAGGCACATTAACCCTCTGCACTGTGTGGGTGACAGAAGTGCCCATGTGAGTGCACGGTGAGCGATGCAACAGTGTGAGAGGAGGGTGAGAGGAGTGACTGTAGGGTGAGTGAGGTGAACATATGAATTTGGGTGCGGATGTACGTGCAGAGTAGGACGAATGAACGTATGGTTAGTGATGGGCTTGTTTGAGTGAGATTGCAGAGTGAGCAGTGAGGGGGACAGATGTGTGAAGTGTCACATGAGTGCAGGTTGAATAGTGTGCTCGTGTGACTGCAGGGCGAGGTACAGGGTGAACAGCGCAAGTGCATTATGAGTGCAGAGTGATCACTGCGATTGCAGAGTGAGCGGTGTGCTCATGTGACCACAGGGTAAGTGGAAGGAGAACGGTGTGTGCTCAAGGTGAGTTGCATAAGTGCAGTGTGGTCACTGTGAGTGCAGGGTGAGCGGGTGAATGGTGTGAGTGCATGGTGATCAGTGTGAGTATATTGGGACTGCTGTGAGTGCAGGGTGAGTGAAAAGGAACAGCAAGAACGAGGAGTGAGTTGTCTGAATGCAGGGTACATTCCCAGACATTTGAAGTAACTCAGCATGTTATTGAGGGCTGGTGTAGGGTTTCAGATATATGTTAAACTATTGCTAGTATGGCATTATTCGGGGTCCAGGGATCGCGAGTGGAGGAAATAAATATTGTGCTCATCCTGTACCAAACTTCCAGTCTTATGATTAGGGTTGCGAGCTCATTATATTGATGTCCCAGACGGCACAAAAATAAGCAGTCACCTAAAGCCTATTTTTAGCACTTATCTGGGCATACTTGGAACAGCAAATATAAATAGAAAGCCTTTTTAATTGTGTTCTAGGACTGCCTGAATGACCCATGACTGATAATTAAAGGGAACAAAGACAAAAAAGTCACATTACAAATGAATACATACTATTTTATTTCTAACCCTATTTAGCGTCAAGGCGAGGCCTTTGCGGGCTCTTTAAACAACAAAATGGCTTGAATTTTTCTTTTTGGTAACCCTACTTTATATTCCATTTCATGAAATGCATTCTCACACTAGGGCAGTAAATGTAATACAAAAGTAAGGAATAGGCAGAGTGGGGCCCAGGGGGTACTGGAACCAGAAAAAAACTAAGCCTCAGTAACCAGTTTACAAAGGTATGTAAATATGCAAATGATCTTTAAAGACCTGTAAAAAACTCGGGCGTGCCGGAAATAAGACTCCAAACACTGCCCAGCCGAGCCCACAGCAGCTCGAGCTGCAGCAGCCCGGGCTGAGACACATGACGGGGGAAGCTGAAGCCCTTTTAGCCCTATGGGCGTTGCGCGCCTGGTAGCCACTAAGTTTACCAACACTCACAAGGCTGGTCAGCTGAGCAGCGCCTTTTTAACCAGCGCAGAGCTTGCTTGTAACAGACAAGTGACTTCTGTTCCAACAACGGCAGCGAGAATGCCTGAAGACTGGAGATGAAGCTGGTGGGGATGGCAGGCCTTGGAAAATATCCTTAATGCTTCTATAGCGTGACCTCAGGTCGCACATGGATGAGAAGAGGTGGCGGCACAGCAAGGAAAACCAAAGCTGCCGCCTACCGCTTCATGGCCCAATCACTGTGTGGCATGGGTCACAGTGGGATGTCGTCGTGCCTGGTGCTGAAAACAACAGGCAAGGCGCCACCGACAGAGTGAGGGCATAATAGATGAAGCGCGAGTTCTTGTTCCAGTGACTACATAGTACAGTAGAAAACAAAAAAGAGACTGCAGAAACTGACAGAAATGTGCAGGGAGATGCATTAAATCGGAGTGTGTGGCTCATCGTATTCAGAGATTGTACAGAGTGTGCTGCCAGGGGCAGCCCCTCCATTAGGGCGGAGGAGCGGCTAACCACTGCTTTCTCGCAGTGCGAGAAGCAGAAACATAAAATGGTAATAACTTTGAGTTATTACCATTTTATGTTTAATTGCGGGCGGGTGGGAAGGGCTGCTCTGCGAGCATGGCAGGGGAGTAGTGGTGTGCCAGTCCAGAGTGCTCAAAGACTGTTTGGTCGGCCCCCTAGCGCTGCCCAAACCAGTCATGCTCACTCTGCCCCTCTCCATGCAGGCTGCATGGAGAAAATGGCCTCCCTATAAGCCCCTGGCTGGGCAGAGTCCCAGCAGCATTGTGATTGGCTTAGGGGAGGGAGCATTGCTGCCTGCTTCTGCTTCCTGTTCCTGCTGGAGGCAGGAGAGCAGGAGCCGAGAACACGCGGGACCCGGCCGGCGAAAAAGTAAGTTTAATTTTATTTTTAAATTATTATTAAATTAACCCCCTCCGCAACCTCCCCACGTGTCCCCCTTCACACACTACCTCCCCTAGCTGCGCAACATCCTGCCCCCCCACCCGCGAGCCATGCTGGCCGCGACTGTGTGCTGCATCAGGCCGTGACGCTCTTGAGTCATGTTGCGAAGACAATAGTGTAGTCCACGTCATGTGATTTGCAACACCCATGGTGACACAGAGCTAAATCAGAGGCACACCATTCATTATAGTAAGCAGGCCCTGACAGAAGCAGGACTTGCTGGTATGTGGAATCACTTGTCGCAATGCTGAAAGATGAAGCCCAACGAACGCAGTGGGCGCGTGCTGATGAAGGGAAACACACAAAAGTGTGTGACGCGCTTTGAAGAGCTGTACAGTATTTTCACAAAAAGTCCCTGAGCAGTAAGTAACATAGAAAAAGTGGAAACCTACATATCGTGGGGCAATACTCTGGGGAGTGAACAACTTGGAAAAAAGAGGGACCAGGAAGCCAAATTACCCAATGGCAAGCAAGGTTATCTACAAGAAACTGTCTATACAAATCCAAAGTGATGGAAGGAGTCAAAGCCCATAAAGTACATACAACAGATCATCCTGACAGCGCAAGCGCTGTTTAGGTTCGACCTAAAAGGAGCAGTGCTGCTTTCAAATGATGGAGAGAAAGGCCTGCATGGAGCTCAGCTCGGGTGGTTTCAGTTTGTCATTTTGACAAGGGACATTCTCCTGCATCCCCCACCCCTGCGCCTCCCCATTTCTAGAGGAAGGCGTCTTCCTGCCTTCGTGTCCGTGGGCCCGAGTCATAACAAAAGTAGTAAATCTGCACCCATTTCAATTGACAGAGATTGCCAGTAGTGCCTGGAAACCTGTGGCTAGCTTAGCTTTCCTGGCTAGCTACTAGCAAAGTCTTGGGACATTTTTACACATTATTATTTCTCCAATCCAGAATTATGCACAGAACACAATTCTGTAATGGGAAAGTTAGCCCCAGCATGCAACAGTAATTTAATTTTCTTTTTTCTTTCCCCTACCAGGAAAACATTTTTTCCTCCAAGAAGCATTCTCTTTTGCTGCAGCGTGACAACCCCTGGGGGTGCTCTTTTCCACTTTCTATTCTGGAAGGGGATTTCCTCCAGCCCTTTGTGCCAGCAATTTCCAATGTGGGAACTATTTGGAGAGATCTTGAATGACCTCGGTCAGCCTTCCATCGCTTATATGGGTTTTACCGCTGTCCAATTGTACTCACACGAAATATAGGTAGCTGTGGGAAAAAGCTTCCTTCACATCCAACAGAACAGTGTTGGGTTTGGTGCAGTGCTTAATTTGTGCCGGTGCTTTCCGGTGCTTAACACTGGCACTTATTTCTTAGGGCCGGGGCTACACGCAATAGATAACAGTCTCCACAACAAAGAGAAGATATTACACAATAAAGGGTCAATCCATGCATGCCTGGGTTAAGGCCGTGGTGCCTGATTGGGCTGGATTTGTGCATTCTGTAAAATATTTAAATTTAGATGCATGGCTGTCCGCAATAACAAGGCACACTGACTGCACACACACTGCGCCAGAAACTGCCTCGGCGGGGTGACGCCAGCCCCGTCCTCCCTCCTTGGCTTTGAATTGGCAAGTGTTTCCTTCCCAGTTGGATGGACCAATGCCGATCAGGGTTCCCACTTATCGCCCGCCCCAGCGTAATGCGCAGCTGCAGCGCTAGTCATTCGAGCAAGCAAGCAGATAGCTGCAGGCCTATAAATGAAACCAAAAGAAGGCAGTAAGTAAATATTTCATTTTTGTTTCTTAACATATGCTACTGACGCAAGTATATATTTTTCATGATTTCGTTACATGAGTGCCCAGAATAAGTGCAACTGCTGATTTCATTCTAGCGGTTCTTACGTTACATGTGGTGGCGGCAGTCTCACATCTGAGCGCAGGGTGGGGTCAGCAATGGACTCCGCCTGGATCTTAACCTCTGTAATGTTCGGCATGCGCGAGGCGTTCTAGCCTTCCGCGCTGCCGAGGTGCGCTAGCGCTGACGCGTGACGTCAGACGCTAGCTAGTTATAATAAAGAGGCGTGGCCTCGGCTCGGCAGTCGGAGCCGCGTGTGCAATCAGATATTACCGGCTCCCGTGTGTTTATTTAGCGCGATCGCGCTGCCATGCTAATTAGGCATTTAGCAATATTACACTGGCGACGAGGGGTCAAGTGAGCCCTGCTGTGCTATTTTGGCGCCCCACAATGCTTCTGGTGTCCTCTCAGGTTGCCTGAGCCTGTGCATGCTGCTTCCCTCATGGTGTCTCGTTTGAGCCTGCTGGGAGGCCTGGTGAAGATCACTGCAGGTGCCAGGAGGGCCCTTCCCAAGGTCTGCTGTGTGTGCCCTGGAGCCCCAATCCACGGTCTGGAAGGGATATGTCTCGCCCAGGTGCTGCCGCACATGCCCCCACGAGGAGTCTGCAGACCACCGTGCCCTCCTCCGATCCAGGCCCATGCCAGGTGTGATCGCCGTGACCCAGAAGAGCCGGAGAGTCCCGCGGACGACGTCCGGAGGTAGGCGCGTCCCCGGTTGGTGCAGCGGCGCGAGGGAGGTCACGAACAACACCCGGAGGGAGTGCAGGCCAGGTGGCGTCGACGCAGAGGAGAGGTAGCCAGCGTTCACCGCGTGCTGCGCACGTGCCAAGATGGCGTCGATTCCCGCCATCGAGCCGTTTGTCGTGGATGGTGCCCCGTCGTCCCTCGCCCCGCGATGGAAGGATTGGACAGACCGCCTGCAATTCTACTTCGAGGGGGCTGGCATCGCGAGGGAAAGACGCAGAGCACTGCTGCTCCACCTGGGAGGTAAAGACATCCACCGCATCTACAAAACGCTCGTGGAAGCCACGCCGAAGACGTACCACACATTGCTGAACGCGCTCAACGCCCATTTTGAGCCCATGGCGAACAGAGACTATGAGAGGTTCATCTTCCGTCAGGCCAAGCAAGAGGCGGACGAGTCTCTGGATGCGTTCCATGGCAGGCTGAAGGAGCTAGCCAGCACGTGTGGGTTCCGTGATGAGCAGGAGGAGATCCGAGGGCAGATCATACAGGGGTGCTACTCGTCGAAGCTTCGTGTCACCGTCCTCCAGGAAGAAGGAAAGCCCCTGGCGGACATCCTCACCCTCGGACGGTCAAAGGAGCTGTCGCAAGCGAGAGCCTCGCACATGGAGGCAGCCCTACATCGCCCTGTGAAGACGGAGCAAGTGCAAGTGGCGGAAGCGGTGAACGTAGTGCGGCCAAAAGGGAGGCAAACCGGAGGGAAACGGCAGCCGGAGGCCAAGAAGAAAGACTGTGGGTACTGTGGTGGCCAACCCCACCGCATGCAAGACTGTCCGGCCAGAGGGAAAAGGTGCGGCGCCTGCGGGTGGATGAACCACTTTGCGGCGGTATGCCGGTCCACCAAAGCCAAGAAGGAGGCGGCCCATGCGGTACGCGAAGAGGCAGACAGCGAAGACATGGACGACGACACCGAAGAATACCCAGTCCACTACGTGTTTGCAATCCACCAACCACAGAAGAAGAAGCGCAGACTTCCGAAATGTCGCATACTAGTCCAACAACAGGAAGTAAAGGCGACGATTGACACCGGGGCCTCCATCGAGCTGATGGCCGCCAATGTCTACCACCAACTGCGGGCCAAACCCCCGCTCAGAGGGGCGAAGATTAGAGTGTTCGCATATGGCCAGAAGACGCCCATCCCCCTCATTGGGTGCTTCCAAACAGAGATACAACATGGCGAGAGGAGCATCAGCACCACCGTCTACGTCACGGAAGAGGGCAGCGGGATGCTGCTGAGCGGGAAATCGGCCGAAGAATTGAGGTTGATATCGTTCGCCATGGCAGTCCTGGAGGAGGAACTGGACACCATCCTAGAAGAGTTTGGGGAAGTCTTCAACGGCATTGGATGCCTGAAAGGAAAGGAAGTATCCTTACACATCGACCCGTCGGTCCAGCCAGTGGCCCTGAGGCACCGACGAATTGCTTTCCACCTGCGGCAGAAGGTCGAGGAGGAGCTAGAGGCCCTGGAGAGGCAAGGCATCATTGAAAAGGTCAGTGGGCCAACCCCGTGGGTATCCCCGATCGTAATCGCCAGGAAGCCGAAGCAGCCAGGACAAGTCCGCATCTGTGTAGACATGCGCCTCCCCAACGCCGCGGTCAAAAGAGAGCGACACCTGACGCCCACCATTGACGACATCCTGGGATAGCTGAACGGGGCCAGGTGGTTCTCGAAAATGGACCTACGGTCAGGCTACCACCAGCTACCCCTCCATCCGGACTCGAGGTACATCACCACTTTTTCCACCCATGTGGGCCTCAGACGGTATCGGCGCCTGAACTTTGGCATTTCAAGTGCCGCCGAGGTATTCCAAAATACCATCAGAGAGGTGCTCAGTGGGCTCCCTGGCGTGCTCAACGTGAGTGACGATCTGCTCATCTATGCGTCAACCATAGAGGAACACCATCAGCGGCTGAGGGGGGTCCTCAAGAGGATCCAGGAGTCAGGCCTGACCCTGCACCGGGAAAAGTGCCAGTTCCTGCAGAAGAAGATCAGTTTCTTCGGGTATACATTCTCGGACCAAGGGGTGGCCCCAGACCCGGACAAGGTGAAGGATGTACAAGACGCCCCAGCTCCGACGAACATCTCGGAGGCCCGGAGTTTCCTGGGCATGGTCAATTTCTGCGGCCGTTTCATTCCGGACCTCTCCAACCTCACCAAACCCCTCAGGGAGCTGACCAAGTCGTCCACCACGTGGCAGTGGGGCCCGGAACAAGAGCAGGCGTTCCAGGCGACGAAGGCGGCCCTGTCCGCAGACACTACCCTTTCATATTTCGACCCGGCCAAGCTCACCAACGTGGCAGTGGACGCGAGTCCGTTTGGGCTGGGAGCGGTCCTGACACAACTCCAGGACAATGAGGAGTGGGCCCCCATCGCCTACGCCAGCCGGTCCCTGACCGAAACAGAGCAGCGGTACTCTCAAATTGAACGAGAAGCCATCGCCATCCACTGGGCATGCCGGTATTTTCACGTGTATGTGTATGGACATCATTTCACGGTGACAATCGACCACAAGCCACTCATCCCTCTCTTCCAAGGGTCGTCCTCGAAGCCGCCACCCCGGATTGAAAAATGGATACTCCAGCTACAAGGGTACGACTACCGGGTGGAGTACAAACCAGGGGCCACGAACCCGGCGGACTACCTATCACGACACCCGCGGAAAGCCACGACGGAGGAGAAAGAGGAGGCCGAAGATACAGAAGAGTACGTCCGGTATGTGACAGAGCGGTCACGGCCCCTCCCAATGAGCCTGGCCGCAATAAGAGAAGCCTCAGAAGGCGATGAGTGTGTGAGAGCAGCAGTGGAGGCTGTCAGATCGGGGGATTGGAGGACAATTCAAGCCTCGCTCAACAGACGAACGCCCCAAGCAAAGCTAACACTAGAGTCGTTCCTGAAGGTGAGAAGTGAGCTGTCCGTTGACGCCCAGGGATGTCTTCTGCGGGGTCCGAGACTAATCATGCCGGCCAGCCTCGCTCAACAAGCGGTGGACCTCGCCCACAGGGGACATCAAGGAGTGGTGAAGACAAAGGGCAGGCTCCGAGCCAAAGTATGGTTCCCAGGAATGGATGCGATGGTGGAACAGACGGTGAGAACCTGCACGTGGTGCCAAGCCACAGGACCGCCGGAGCGCCCTCGCCCAGTGGCAACCGAAGACAATCCGCTGCGACCATGGGAGTGCGTGAGTGCCGACTTCGGACATCTCCCCGATGGGTGGTATGCGTTGGTCATCATCGACGATTTCACCAAATACCCAGAGGTCGAAATCGTGGGGAGCCAGACAGCCACGGAGGTGATCGCGAAGTTTGAAAAAACCATCGCCACTCATGGCATATTCGGGGTGGTTAAGACCGACAATGGACCGCCTTTCCAGGGGCAGGAGTTCGCAGAGTATCTCAAGAGCTGGGGGATCGCTCATCGCAAGATAACACCACGGTGGCCCCAGGCCAATGGAGAGGTGGAGAGGTTCATGAGGACGCTCAATAAAACCATTCGCATCGCTATGGCTGAGGGATCCCCACTAGAGAGAGCAATCTACAGCTTCCTGCGGGAATACCGTCTGACCCCCCATGTCACAACCGAGGCAGCGCCCGGGTCAGCCACCATGGGGAGAATCGTAAGCGACACGATCCCGCACCACCCTACTTGGGTTCCGGCACAAGCCACCAATGAGAGGACACTAGCCAACCGGAGGCGATCAAACGACCACGCCAGCCTGCGAAGGGGAGCTAAGGAGTCCAGGATACAGCAGCAAGACCGAGTGTACGTGAAGGACCGCTACCCAGGCAGCAAGTTCAGACTTCCTTTTGAACCACAACCATGGGTGGTCACCCGCCGGACAGGCACGATGGTGACCGCTCAAAGAGGTGCGGAAACGGTCACGAGAGATGTGTCCTTCTTTAAGAAAGTCCACCCAGGAACACCGCCGCGTCCCGGGGCCGAGTCTGAGAGGCCGGATCCCGACCAGCTGAGAGAAGATCAGGAGGTGGAGGACGGTCGGAGCGAGGATGGGGGTGCACAACCTGTCCCAACCACCCCAGGGGGTAACCCGCCTGGCAGCTCCCCAGCCCGGGTCGAGCCGAACACCCCAAGGCGCATAACCCCCGAGGTGGTCCCTTCCAGAGGCGGTCCGTCCCGCTACAACCTGAGGAAGAACCCGGCAACCTCATCCCAGCTGGCGGACTATATGGTGTGACCTGTAAGGACTGGCGAACTGGTAACAGATCCATCGTTTTGTTTTCATGTTGTGCTTGATGTTTTATGAAGGTTGGAAGGAGTGTAATGTTCGGCATGCGCGAGGCGTTCTAGCCTTCCGCGCTGCCGAGGTGCGCTAGCGCTGACGCGTGACGTCAGACGCTAGCTAGTTATAATAAAGAGGCGTGGCCTCGGCTCGGCAGTCGGAGCCGCGTGTGTAATCAGATATTACCGGCTCCCGTGTGTTTATTTAGCGCGATCGCGCTGCCATGCTAATTAGGCATTTAGCAATATTACAACCTCATCGCCTATTCCTGGGTGCTGTTTTATGAGTCTCAATCAGGTTTTGGGGGGCATCTGCCAAGTGTGCTAAATATCGTAACTTTTTTTCGGGGAGTGCTTTTGAGGTCTTAGGCAGCCTTCAGTGCCTATGCTGCCAGGAGCAGGAGTGCCCAACCTAAGACCGTATCTCGGTCTGGTGAGCCTTTCATCTAATCTTTGGTGGGCGGGAAGTGGAAGACCTCTGTGAGTTGTGGCATATCTGGAATGCACAGGCGCACACTCCACGCCCTTCTGCGCTCGCTGACCCACTCTGGTGACAGAGCTGGACAGGACTTCTAGTGCCTCCTGCCCCAGTGCCAGAATGATTCCTCTCACACCTGTGGAGAGCCAGGGCTTGCTAGGCAGGCTCTGCCAAGCGGACGGGAGGAAGCAGGCGGACAGACCGACCAGCAGACTGTAAACAGGTGACACCGAAAAACACAAACATTTAGCATACAAACTGAAACATTTTGCAGAATGTCTGAAAGCGAGATCCACATGCAGCAGGCCCCTTGAACCAACCGGGACTCCTTGCGCAGAGCACAAGGTCGCCATGGAAAAATGACAAGTGCCCCCAAAATGTGATGCTTGCCTACAAGAATGTACCCCATAAAACTACTGAGCACAGCATATACAGTGCGCACCACAAACTGAGTTGCTATTAGGCGCATTTAATATTTAATGGAACTACCTATCTGTGGGGTTTCCGTTTTATTGAGCTTTGCATAAGGAAAGGCTGACGTGCCCGTGCTATGATCCAAATCTGAAAACCACAGATTATACACAGATCTGAACTGTACAGCAGGTGGGAGGAGCCTTCTAACTAACTTACTAAAAACAGCAAACCATGACCTGCAGGTTACACAGAGGTCTCTGCAGTGCACACATCAACCAACCAAGCTATCATCCTAGGAGTTGAACCTGGGCCCTGTAAGTGGCACAAATATCTCTGTAGTTAGAAGAGAACCGGCCATAGGAGGTCACCAGGGAGTGTGACTGGGGTGTACTTGAAGGGCATGCTCCAATCCTGATGCCTTGGGTTTTGGGCATGCTCCAATCCTGATGCCTTGGGTTTTGTTTTTCGCAAGCGAATGAAATCAGATTCTAATTTGCGGGTGAACAAAAACAATGCAGAGTTTGCTTGTTCCTCTAATATGGCGGACTTCTCTGGCTTCACCTGGCTGCTTTAGAGAGATCAGAGCTTTGTCTAGTGGCAGTTTGACTCCTCCAAGGTAGTGCAGAGTAGGCGCAGAAGGTTAATATGCCAGCTGCAAAGAACGTGTACTATACAGAACAGTATTTTATGGACAATGCTCAGTGGGTTACTGCTGTTGTCCTAGAGATTCTTTTGTTACTGTGCAGTTCATAAGCTACAATCATGATCTAGCACAGTAAGCTATGAACTGCCATCAAAGCGCTAGATGCAAACAGCTTGGTACAGATTAGAAAGTTATGTGTTTTTTCCCTGTCTTTTACTATCTTAATTTTACCAAAACGTGTTTGCTTAGGTAGAAATTAGAAATACATAGTTATTGGTAAAGTCAACTCATACCACTGTATTACATTGGATAAGTTGCATTAGTGGCAATAGCATTTTTAGGCAATTTATTCCAAAAGTGTTACTTTGCTTTCATTTTTTAAAACTTTTCCCAAAACCGTCCTTGAGGAGGTCTCACTTGCTGAAATTCAGATCAAGTATTACATCTGGCTTTCAGCAGTACCAGTCAAGGATGTCGATTAAGCCCATCGAGGAAGTGGGTGGAGCCAGTGGAGGAAGTGGGTGGAGCCAGGAGAAATGGGCGTGGCCTCCCCCTAAAAAGGAGAGCACCTGCACTTAATATTTTACAAATTAAGCACTGGTTTGGTGAATGCTTTCGCATGTAATAGTGAAGACTGGGGCCAAGTTGTTTGTTGGGGTGGGGAGAGGGTGTTGGTGTATTGCGGCTGGGGGTGGAAGATACATGGGAGGATGTAACAGGGGCTGATAAGGCGATAAATACAGCAATGGTAACATGTTAAAAAGGATTAGAATCGGTGCAGCCCAGGTACACTAGGGACGCTGCTGTGTGCAGAGAAACAGCTCCCTGCGCCCCTCTGAAGATTGGCGCCCATTCCAAAAGCCGGCCCTGATGCAATGGTACATACATTAATGCCTTCTACGTGTCCTTTTGTGGCCAGGTTAAGTAGTCATTTGTTGTAAAAAAAACACAACCAAACTTCAATCTCACTTTCTTGAAAGGAATCACTCCCCTGACAGTTTACACTGGACTGTTATTGAGTCTAACCCCAACTGGACAGCTACAGCCTTATTCAGACAAGAACAACGTTGGGTTTTTAAACTCAGGAGTAACAAAGAAGGGCTTAACGATGATATACCTTGGACCGAATTGGCATCCTGACTGCCTACCACATGTAGCCCCTCCGACTTTTTTCAGGACTACATATGTATCTACACATAGGAACACGCATTTTACCTATACCTATGAGTAGATAATAGCCTTTTGCCATCCCTCGGTCCATTAAGTCCTTCTACTGTATCCTGAGTCACCCTTAAACATTTCTTGCATACTATGCATTGCTCCCAGTATGGGTGGTTACCCTTGCGCCATGAGACGCACTACTGCCCCCTCATGAGTGGGCTATTTCATCTGCAGCATTCACGATTTGAGTCTCTTCATCATAAATATATTAAGGTCACAGTCTCATATACATGACCCCTGGACGCCTTTTTATAAGTGTTTTCTGACACACTTGATTGATACATCCTGTTACCGTCCAGTGCCACGCTGTAACACTAACGCAGATACATCAATCTCATACATTCATTTGGTTCTCTGCTTGACCACCTCTTTACAAGTCACCAGTACTTACTAGCTCCTTTTAATATTGGGTTGTTCCGTTACACCCTATATCCGAAGGGACTTCCACGACTTGGAACAACCATTCATATAGGAACTTACTTCATGACACACTATAAACACCCTTCCAAGATGGCCGCCCCCCCTTTTTTTTCCCGCAATAGGCTCTTGTAACCAGCGCTTAGTCGCATTCACTATGACGTCCTATGACCCAATTACCGCGACTACATAGACGGGGCCCCCCACGTACTTCGTTACCGGCAGACTGAAAGGCTGTTAGGTCTCCGGGTCTGGATTGAGCGGTGATAAGTAAGTTAATCCTAGGACTACTCTCCCACGAAGACTCGGTAAGCCATACCGCTACTTTACACTGCCTATTTGTTACTCGGTAACCAACGCAGCATCGCTTTGCTTTTCTGATTCCCTTCACAGCTTCCCCGCCCCACTCTACTTCTCTACGCCGAGGAAGCCTTACCCCACCCAGGGATAGGTCTGATTTGTGTATTCTGTAACGATTTTCTTAAATTTTTTCACCTGTGCCGAACTTATGCACGACCCGGTGCCTTACTATAGCTCAACTGTGGGTCCCTCCCCTCCCGACGCCCCAGGCTGTTGTTAGTCGGCTAACCCCTGTCCTCTGACTTCCTCCACATCATGACCTACTGTGTGTCCCTGCCTGGGCACCACTCATGTGGATAGGGATTCAGCATTCGGCACTGCTTTTTAGAACTGTCCACAATGCACTTAGAGTCCCTCTTTCACATCGCTTGCGCTTACGGTGCAACAAACCGCAGGTTATCTCCGTATCCATTTACCAGCATGATATCTATTCGTCTACAATCCTGTACGAACAGTTCTTCGCCCTCTGTGACCAATGGATATCTAACATCCGCATGGACAGCGCTCGCTCGCCACACATTACACATGCGTGAGATCTCGCTGTGCGGTCCATTCACGAGCACCATCCCAGCCTGATACACCTTGGCTTTTGCACGTGACTACACACCCCTGTAACTACTAGTGTGTACGCATTTACATAGGAGGTTATGCTAGTTTTTCTGTTGTACCAACTTGATAGCACCCATACATCCATCACTTGGGCTGCTACTTCCAGTTCCACGTCTACATGCATTCTCTTTTGTGTACCCTAGGGTATTTGTTTTTACTTTGCTATTGACATTAGCTGTGTCCTTTTCCCCCCCACCCCCCATTTTTGTCTCCACCAGGTTTGAAATCGGAGTATACGAATAATACGGTACTCCTTACCTACCAAGGTTGACGCTACCTTATTTATAGGTTGTGTAGCATTACAGGGTGTCTTTCCCTGATTCTACCATTTTTTACACCTTTTTGTTGACGGTCCTGATGAAGCGCTGCGGGATCCACTAGGGACCCATATAGAGCGCGAAACATGTCGACCACCTTTTTCCTTTATTAGAACACCACCACACGGGTTGAGAGTAGAGGGACCATATTTGCAAAAATCCCCTCACAATTCAGCATAAAGTACATCTCCATCCCCGTACAGTTTTTTAACTTAACCCAGAGGACTCACTAATAAACTGATTGGGGTACCGACGGGTTATTTTAACACCACTCACCACTCACCACTACCACTTGGCCCACACACCCCCAAGCACAACTGTGGCTACTCCTTAAAAAGATCTCCGACAGAGAGCCCTCCTGTAGGGCCCGTGAGGGACTGCAGCGCCACCCCCACGAGGAGCAGTGCCCAATGATGACGCTCTACATCTGACAAGGTGTGTGAGGGCACACATATATTGGAGTATCTCTCCCCACCCCTCCACTTTTCACCCCTTGTGGAGATACACCCCCTGTCTTCTTTAGTTTGGTGCAACTGCAACAGGTTGCTGTTGTTTCATTTTTCTTTAGGAACTGGTACCACCCACATTTGTTACATGTGTCTTCAGGAGCATTGGTCCAGGACCTTCTTTTAACAAGCTCCTTGTCCCCCTCTCTTCATTGTGATTACAGCTTAAAGACCGACTTTTTTGACACTTGCATTACTCAACTAGCGGCTGAAGGGCGTTGCTGTTTGCAGAGACCTTTCGCACAGTCCTCAGAGCGGGGACACCTATACAGAATATTTTCCTTTAGCAACTGCTGTGCAGATACAGAATTTTGCATGACAGATGTGCCACTGCCTTAAATAAAAGACAGATTTAAATGAAAAAGTCTAATTGTGGTCTCTCCAAATGTACCCTACCTTTCATTTTTTGATGGCTGGCTGCCGGCCTACAGAGGGGCACCAGCTGATTTCCTGACAGGCTGGTGTCTTTCACGTGTGGGTTATGTGGCGGCTGTGGCATATCCAAACTTCATTTTTCAGAAGTCGTGACCTCCTTTGAAATCTCCCTATTTTCACACGTACAGCTATGAATATTTTTTTGACCTATTCATGCATTACAACACTCACCTTAAAAGTACAACCTACTTTACCCTAGGTGGCACCCTAACCTCTAGCCCACCTCCAAAACCTGGCAGAGTCTTGCAAACGTGTTGGCGGTCATCAACAGATAATTGAAGAGTAACAATATTTGCAAAAAATATTTACATATGTACAGTACTGCATATGTCTAGATTGTTGTGAAGTCTCTAATCTATATTAAACGTAATCATGGTGCCACAATGGCGTGGGTTCTCTTGGGTACAGAGACAGACTAACAGGCATTGTTTTTGGAGTATTTTATTTAAGTAATGTGATTATTCCCAACTTGAATGCTATGGACAAACAGATATAATTTTGTCTTTTCTATACACATCTATAGTGCTTTGCTTCTACTTGAATCAGCTTCTTTCTTTACTTTTGGAATCTGGCTCTTGATTGGACGCCCCTGGGATCTTGTCCCAGGGATCTGTCTTCCTCCCAAAAAAGAAAAGGAAACCAGTCAGTTAAGCGTTTCCTTTCCCCCCCCCCCTCCCTTCCTACTAGCTTGCCTTGTTGTTTCTATTCTTCTTATCCATTTTAAGTATTGTTGACAATCAAATTATTAAAATCAAGAGGGTCATTGGACAGCCACAGGGCTATCTGACTCTCTCATAGACTTAGGGCCTGATTATGATCGTGGAAGATGGGCTTCTCTGTCGCAAACGTGACAAATATCCCGTAAAACGTATTAAAAGTTCCATAGGATATAATGGAATTGTAATTTGTCAGACGGGATATTCGTCACGTTTGTGAGAGAGTAACCCTGTCCACCAGGATCCTAATCAGGACCTTACTCAAAGGCTATCAATAAAACTGCGCACTATAAAATTCTAAATTTATCAACCTTGTGGCAAAAGACTCAAAAAGAGCAAAACAATCTTTGCAAAAGTCTCAAAGCAAAGAGTATACTATCAAAAGGTATGGCTCATCTCCAAATAGCACTCCAAAATTCGTTTTCACTACTGTCAGGCCTACCTCTCCTATAGGATAACATTGGGTTACCTTATTAAAGTTAATACATGTTAACTTCAGCTTGGTAGCAGATAGGAAATTTAAGTTTACATTCAAATGAATTGTAATTTAAAACTCTTTCTAATGGTAAAGACAGATTGTAAGTCACAATTCCGAAAATGGCAGTTTTAGAAAGTTGGTATGTCCTTTTACTAACCATTTGGTGCCTGCAGCATGTTTTTTGGGTTACATGACTAGGTGTAGTTGGCAGTTGGCCTTTGTGTATTCCTCCCAGATGGCCATGTAATAGAGGGACTGTATGTTGGCCTCAGCTCACACACACAACTTTACACTAGGCTATTGTGACTGCAGACAGACTGGAAGCAGGGCAGGGAGGCAGGACATTCCAGACTCTTCTGTTGGGTGGGGGGTGGGGGGGGGGGGGGCACTCGAGAACTTTCTTCCACTTCAAAGCTGGCCCCGGGTATACAATTAGGGGGCGTGACCAGCAGCCAAACATGGCGGATGCCTGAGGTTGGAGCTCCAGCCAGGTCTGCCTGGCACCAGGGGACCGCTCCAACCCTGAATTTGTCCTGGCTGTGAGAGAGGTGGTGTGGCTGTGGTGAGGAGGCCTACATGCAGGCAGACTGACCACCACGACCGGAGTCGGAGACCCGTCAACTACAGGAAGATAGTTCCTGGCTGTGCCAGTGGTGATTCATGCCCCCCTAGGGCCTTGAGTGGCAAGAAATGTGACATTGTGGCTGGTGCGCTGCTGCACCAGACATGATTTGGTCACCCCTGGGCTCCCATGAGGGTACTACAGCTGAGCCAGGGGTCCCCACAGTAAGTCTGCCAGTGAGCAAGCAGTCAGCAGCGACATTGTGAAGTGAGCGCACCAAGCGGAGATGCTTGCAAGGCTGAGGTGGGCCTGCCATCTTGGAGCTGGCCCATGCGTGCTGCCCCTGAAGACTGCTGACACAAACTTGCCATGCACTCCTACCCGGCACCCTGGACCTTATAGAGTAGCACATGGAGCACCAACCTCGCAACAGGACCCTCTAAACTGCATGGGACGTCAGAACCAAAGTCCTCACTCTCAGCAGCACCCCCGCAAGAGCACGGACCACTGCACGGGGCTCAGCTCATGCGACCGCACTGGGTATTTCGCATTGGGAGGGTGACCGGAAAGGACCATCTGGCCGACCTCCCACAGGAATCACCCGTGCCCTCCTTGTGACCTGCTTAGGAGCCAACAACATCTGACATCGCACATACACCAACAAGTTCCAAGGTGTCAACTAGCCCAACAGGCTCTGGCCATGACAGGAGGTAGGGGCAAGATAGACACATCTATTAAGTCCATGCTACAGCAGGTCTCCACCCTCTGGCCTCTGGGACTCCTCCAACTCGTGCGGGCTCTCCCACTGGCAACAGTGATTGGGAGCACCACTTGGCAGACTCAAATAGAACCAAAGATTTCCTTCTGGTGGCAATCCATGAACTTCAGGATGAAATGCTCTCATTCAAATTGGATCCTTGTGGTGACTTACAGGTTCTGAACAGAGATGTCTCTGAATTGGCCCCCAGAGTGGAAGAGGTAGAGAAGTGCCTACATAAGTAAAGGACTACGACGAACTCCAATAACGGTGTTACTATTAGAACACCAGCAACTCCAAGATAAATTTGAGGATCTGGAGAATAGATCACACCAGAACAACATCTGCATTTGCAGCATCCCTTTAGAAGGTCAAACTGCAAACTTACAACACATGTCCAAGACCATTTCGGGGCAATCCTTGAGGACCCAGCTCACCCGTGTATCAGTTTAGACAAAACCCACAAAGTAGCCCAGAGGCTCCTGGCCTGAGCCTCACTGCCAGATATACTCACGCGGGTCCACTTATTCGAAGTGTTGGACTTGGCCCTTTTTCCCTGAATTTTTCGCTTTTGTGGGAATAAACATGTCATGTTGATGTATTTGAAATGCAAATGTTAAATGCTGTGCAATGGTGTATGCACCTTTATTTCCACCATTGCAGTAACTTCACTTTCAAAATGGACGCCATTTCTGTCTGCTTGTGCCGCCTGCCTAGGGTGGGTTGCCATTCTAGTTGTTTGTTTCCCAACACCCCCAGCTTTTGGAGGAAAGCCTGGCACCCAAGGCGCTCTACACCTCCCCCACAGTAACAGTTGGGAACTGCCAGGAGCCTTCTAGAAGGTTCTGGCACTTTCTGGTAGGTGGGAGGAGGGGTGGATATGTAGAGGAGCTGTGCCTCCATGTGCTCAGACTGAATGTGGACTTGATTGAGAGGGGACACTCTGCCAGGAGGTACACCCGCAAGGGCCTGTGTGCTGGCCCCTGAGCCCATCTGTACCCCTCTGCTGTCCACAGGGCCAGTGACCCTTTGCTGGAGTGAAGACTTCTATGTCAGGAGGAGTGCCACTTTATGGGAGATGACTGCTTCTAGGAGCTGCTGTCCTGTACTGATGAGTGCCCACTGTCTGCTGATCTTGCCCAGCCTGGCCTGCCTGCTCTGCTGCCCTAGCGCCTCATGAGCGCTATACTTTGGCTGCCTGTATTCCCAGGAGGTGAGGAGTGTGGGCACTACTTCCTTGTGTGGGACTCTGGATCCTGGCCAGCTCCCTAGCGCCTGGGAGGCACTACTTTCCTGATTGCCAGAGGAGCTGATGCCTGCAGCGCGGTGCTGTCATAGCGCTATATCTCCATCCCCAAAGAGAGGAGGAGCGTGGATCCTGCAGCTGACGTCTGGTGAGGGAGTCCCCCTGCATGTTCCCCTAGCACCTCGTGGGCGCTATATTTGGAGTGACTGGGCTTTTCCTGCTGCCTTTCGCCTTGTGCGGGCTGCAGCGCTATCCAAGCCCCTAAGAACTTTCCTGCCGCCTAGTGCCTCGTGAGCGCTATCTTCGGGTTGCCTGCACTCCAAGGAGGTGAGAAGCGTGGGCGCTACTTCCTTGGGTGGGACCCTGGGACTGTGAGCCATCTAGAGCCTCGTGAGTGCTGCCTCCAGCCCCTGCCCAGGAGAAGAAGGTGCGTGGGTCCTGCAGCGCTGTGCTGCCAGAGTGCTATATTCGCATTGACTGTGCTCTGCTTGCTGTCTAGCGCCTCGTGAAGTGCTACAACTGTTTTCCAGCCCCCAGGACTCTTAGTCCTGCTTCCCACGGACAGTGCTGCATTTATTTTCCACTACTGCCCCGCTGGACAGTGGGCAACTGCCACGGTTGGGCATTCCTCCGCATGAGTCTCCGGAACGGGGGCTCCAGTTTGTGCATTGTTGGGGTCACGGGGTGTGGCCTGCTGATTTCATGTGGATTGATTCATGCTAATGATTTCATGCCCAGGTGAATTTACAGAAGGTGCCCTGATGTGATGCATAATGACATGCTCATGATGTTGCCCACTGCTGAGGTTATGGTGGTGTATAGGGTGTTTAATGCCCAGTATTAATGTCAGGCAGTGGTATTTTCATTCTAGGCCTATCGCCAATGTGGTTTTGTGCTAATGCGATGCATATGTGATGTTATGCCTCAGGTAAGGTGCTCCATGCCTCCTGCATTTCTGCTAAGAAGGTGATGCCTGATATACTGCCATGAGGCTTATCTCTTGTGCCTAATGCTTATGGTTTCTTTTCCCCTAAGGCTACAGCGTTGGTGTTCAGTATACCATGCCTTACCTGATATAGTCGTCATGTATTCATGCTATTGGGATTCATACCTAATGGTTTCTTTCCCCCCCAATGCGTACATGATGTTGGTGTTCTGCCGACTGTTTTTGCCCGCAAGGATGCCTAATGCATGTGGTTAGGCCTAATGTGCATATTTCACGCCTTCATGCCATGTTAGGATGCCTTTATGCTCACACGTCTAGGTATAATGAGACTAATGTCAATGAGGTGATTTATGCTCACGATTTATGCTAATGTTATTGAGGCCACTGAAGTGTTGTTGGTATGCCTAATGTTCGCATGTTTAGGCCTATTGAGATGCCTCATGCAACTTTTGCCTAATGTCATGCCATGATGTTTTCATTGCTGGTTTTATGCTAACGTTATGCCTGAGCTACTGTGGCGTATGCTTACTGCAATATTGCTGACCTCATTATTTTACCAGTAGGTACTGGTTGGTTCACATTCACTGTTATGCATAATGTGCTGATGCAGAGTTTACTTCTCTCACCCTGTAGGTACGGACTGTGATACTTTTATTGTTACGGACTTTCATTTATTCGTGGACTCATGATGGTTCTGGCAGCCGCCGGATTGGCCCTGCCCTGTAAATAATCCCCTTTGTAAATGGCTACCTGGTGCCAGTTGGCACGGTGTTCATACCTGTGATAAGATCCTCACGTGTTTTGCATAATACATATGCTGTTTTCTTCACCTAAACTGGTGTGGTCTCTTTTTGTAGTGTGCCTTGTGTGTCGCCTGTGTGTGCTGCGTGGATGCTTTACACATTTCCTCCGGAGTTTGGTCCATCCGCTCTGCACCACGCTACCCCGTGTCTAACATGAAGACATAGAATCTTTCATGTCCCAAACCTGCAATGGGGGCCAGATCTCCTTCAATGGTGCCACACTGCAACTATTTCAGGATTTGTCACAGATCACTTTAGCTAAACACAGATCCATTAAACCTATCATGGACTTTGTGATTGGCGGGGATCAAGTACAGATGGGGCCACCCCTTCAGGCTACTTTTCAAGTGGGAAGGTACAGCTAGATCCATCATCTCTCCAGAGGCGTCTCAGAAACTCCTCAATGTGACTTCCCTGAGTGAATTGCCAGGATTCCAGGAGCCGGGGGGACATGAATGAAGAGGGGGGTGGATCACCGTCCATCAGGCCTGCCGGTCTCAAAGGCTAGACACCGGGGTGATAGAAGCCAGCAAGAAGAGACTCATGTCGCACTTACGCCAGACTGCCAAGGACAGTCTGGAGCCCCTTACAGCCATGAACACCACAGGAGCAGTAACTAACCCTTGGTAAGGCTAGAGAACTGGAGCCCTATAAGCGCACGACAAGCCGATATCTCACCACCTATGATAGCAGAGTGGGAGATGGGGGAACCAGAGGAGGACCACCCGGACACACACACAACATAAGAACCCGTTGATACTTTGACTGTACTTCTCTCTGCAGACTCAGAGTCTGGGACATGACCCATGCAGCTGTGCAGAATCTCCTCCATTCCCAAATGTGGAACACGAATTTTAGACGTTTGTTCTTTTTTCTTGTTTTGGAGATGGTTGGAGAACAGAGGGTTCGGACGTCACCTTATAAGGGGCATTTACAGACCCACTTACCCACACTATGGATATTTAAATTATGTGCTTTTTGTGAGCTGCATGTTACATGTTCTTTGCAGCAGGCACAATAACTCTCTGTGCTATCTTTACAATAGTCCAGAGTTCCACTAGACAAAACTCTGATCTCTCTAGGACGAACATTAATCACCAGAGTTATCATGACATTTTTATTGTTGCCAAAAGTTTTTGGAGGCAAGGAAGGAGGCACCAAGCCCTTTTACAAACATAATATACATGCAAACACAACATCCCCACCCAAAGTCAGCGTCCGTTGCGGTCACACCGGTCGCACAGCCCAGGAGCCTGCCCTTCTCAAGGGTCCTGTGACCTCTGTGGTACAGTCACTGTTGCTCTAGGGTGTTCTGATTCACAGTCCTGCCCTCAAGACTGGAGGTGATCTTCGGTATGGATTGTGTGGATAGGCCTTCGAGGTTAACCCACACTTGCCACGGTTAGGATCATCTGCTAGTGCTAAACCACCAGGGCTTCTAAGGTCTTGCAGGACCTTCTAATGTCTAGCATGGGACTGTGCTCCCTCAGGAGAGTGGTGTGGGGGACTGCTCATGAAGGCTGCACCTGGTTCCACAGTTCCAAATTTCGTAGTTCTGACCATAGTGCCACATTCTCTCCCCAATGCACACCATACTGCCCCACTGGGAGAAACTTGCACTGCCTTCAACTACAACCCAATTGTGCCCACTATAAACACCTGGATGCGGCTCAATTCAAATTTTGCACTAGACTAGAGTAATATGTTGCCTAAAAAAAAGTAACAACATCCTGGAAAAAGCAAACACTCATAGGGAATGCAAGATTAAGTAATGCATGTGAAATCTAAGCAGGAACAACATGGTTACCTTAACACTTTTACACTGATTATTCAGAAATCAATGAGTGTTTTTGCCTTAAAAGTTAAGGACATGACTACAGGGCCCAGAACAGACCTGTTTCAATGTCCATTGCTAATATCCTTACAAAATATAAGCAGTATGGGTTAAAAAGACCACAACTGTGAACACAGCCGCTGTACACATTTTGTTTTCCAATCCACCCATCAATCAGGCATTGCAGAACCTCCAGGATTGGTGCACTTCCCCATCCAGGGCAAACAATGATGTTCAAAGAAAGACAAGAAAACAAAAGTAGAGCTTCAATGGGAAACTCTGGAAAGTGCCGTTAACGTGTTTGGGTGTGAAAAAAAATCAATCTTGCCACTTTGCGACCACTCTATCTTGCTTTATTTAGTTATTTATTTATTGTTCATATTTTGAACCTTTTATTCCCAAGGCTGCACTTTGGAAAAGAAAAATGTCAGAAAAAGACAACATTTCCAGCAAAAGTGTTTTTCTTTTTTGGATCCATTTCACAGGGGAACAGATGAAGGAACGGAGAGAAAAGGGTAAGAGCCGTTTTCTTGAAGTCCCGGTTTTCAGTAAGCGAGGGGGAGGTAGACAGAAATACTTACCTGAAGCACCAGCTCCCAGGTTCAAATATGTGATCTCATGGCTGATGTACTGTTAGGCTGTCTGTCTCTTACATCTAGTCTTTTACCTGGAGCACCAGTCCCAGCATCAGATATGTGACCTAAGTGTCTGTTTATTTAGTTCACAGCAGACCTACCACATGTAAAGTTGTTTTTTACCCGACCATGGTCTTGGAGAATACTCTTGTCCCGCAGAGAGGGTAATGCTGAAGCATGTCAAGTTCATGAACGTAATGGCTCCTAACTATTCACTCTTGGTTTTAAATCTTGTGGCTTTGGATTTACTTTTTTTTTTTTGCCTTACACAACTTTAGTTGGTCATTTTGTGATATTTGGAACAGAGTAATACTGGTTGAGATAGGATGTAGATTTGTAGAAGACAACAGTAGTGGCTTCTCCAGTAAGGCAGAGGAGCGTCGCCCCACTGCTCACTGCAACAGTCAGGTTGGGCGGGGCTGGGCCTTCCGTGACGTCCGGGAGGAGGAGTGGTGGTTGTTGCACATCAGAGTGCGCAGGACTGCTTGGCCGCACCTCTCGGGCCAGCCAAGCAGTCCTGTGCACTTTGCATTTTTCCCCCCAGGTTCCATTACAAAGCCTGGTGGGGAAATTGCCCACCCTCCCATTCCCCATCAGAGCGCCAAGCCACGGTGCTCAGACCAATCAGAATGCTGCATTAAGCGTTGTGATTGGCTTAGAGGAGGGAGTCTGCGTGCTTTCTGGTTCTGTAGAGAGGACGAGGGATGACGTACGAGAGACATCTGAGGAGAGATGCAGTGAGGATAGTTTTTTTTGTTGTTGTAATTTTTGCCCTTCCACCCTACCCACACGCGCCCCTCCACTCCCGTTCCCTGCGAGCCGCTACTGGAAGACAAAACCAGAGATGTAAGGACATTTTAATATGCTAGAGTAGGATTTGGTTGAAAAACTCTCTAAGCCATATTTGACATGACACACAAGCCCTTATTTGTGGCTCTCTACATATTTGCCAAGTCAAAAGTGGTCTGCTTTGTTCGAATTTTCTCTCAAGCAAACATGTATAAGTTTTCAGCTTTGGCAGTCTTTTTATAACGTAGAAGAGATTGACATTTCTATATGGATATATGTGGGAGCCTCAAGCATAGCAGCAAGGGGTTTTAACCACCTTTTCTTTGCTCCTAAATCATTCTGGCTTCAGGATATATTATGGGAACTACCAGTGAAGTGGTTAGGCGTCAAAATGTTCTAGCTCCTGCTTATGGCTCTATATCCATTTCAACATTTCCCAGTATCTTACAAACTGTTGACATTTCTGAATTGATTAGCAAAGGGGGCTCATGTAATTCTCCCACCCCCCTTCCATTTCTATCTCTAACACCAACTCAGCTATATAAAATGCAGGAATCTGCATTAAATATACCACACATTTGCTCTATTTAGACTGTATGGAAATGAGATATTCCTGTTCTGAAAAGTAGAATTCCTCAAGATTAGACATTTAAAGCTAGAGTCAGGCTGAGATACCCCTTGCAATACCCTCTACCAAATAGGAAGCTAGAAAAGACTCCAGAGTCAGAAAGGGTTACTGTCATAGCGTGTTTCTCACAAGAGATACCACCATCAGAGGCATGAGAGAAGTAGAATGGATCTACTCTGAGTGCTTGTAATCTACCTAGGATACTAGTCAAGTAGTCGAGTATGTGCCATGTCCTGGAGGAAGAGATTACTTCAACCCTCAATAAAGATGCACAAGACGAACCTAAAGGCGACTCTATTCATGCCTGTAATCAAGAATCAAGAAAAAGAAGGCCCAATCTGGTGATATCATTTTGAATCCCACAATGAGTACTGACCCCAACATTCTTTAGGCAGATTTAAAGGTGGGTGCATGAAAGATAATAAAACTGCATAGAGTGGACACATTTTAAATTGACTTAGTGGGAGGGAAAAAATTAAAAGAGGTCCTGTGGTACGTATAAAAAAAGAAGAAAAAAGAAACACTGAATTGAAAACGTATTGCGAACTAATGAGTTTAACCCTTATAGAAGCATTTGTATCGACTAAAATAATTATAATTTAATATAATCCAACAGTCCTTAGTAAACCGGGATACAAAAGTAGCAGCATTTCAGGACCAGGTGGAAAATTTGGATTAGCGCCATAAGAAACCAGAAAAGCAAATGAAGAAACAAAAGGCAGCTGCAATGTAAATAACAAATTATCAGAAGGTGATGATGAGTAGGGTAGGGAATTGGATAAATAGAGGAAAAAGAAACAGTTTATGATTTTTGTGGGAAGCAGAAGGACAAGAGTAGCATAGGCATGATTAAATGTATTGATGATTGAATACAGAACTGTTAATTTCCAAATGATGACCCAGGTGACTGGAAGAGAGAGAGGTTCAACTGTCTCATCGAGCCGAGTCCCAGCCTCTATACATCAGGCTCAACAAAAGTACAGAAAGATTCTAGTTTTTACCCCTTTTTTTTTCTCAATCATACTCAGCAAGAGAGGTGGTGTTCACTCAAGCCCATAGAGGTTCATTGCCACGGTGTTCATTTACAATACATTTTAATGTATTCAGACAAAAAGGCAACAGCCATTTGACTAATACATTTAAAGTGAAATTTGCAACTACTCAAATTTTCCCATGTAGATAATGAAACATGTCCAATACCATAATGTCTACTTTTCAATTTGTATCAGAAGCCATCGACTTTCTGCATCCATCAAAAAAGACCTCTTAACTCTACTATGGTTCAGCAGGAACGTTAAAATCTTCATCTCCTGATTGCAGGGTTTTAAGAAGCGAGTGATGAGATCTGTAGGATTCGGGTATGGTCTGTTTTAGGATCAAATAAAAGGATGCCTTCTCCATGGAAGACATCAATTGGGGGTGCTGTTATAGGGGTTAGGGTTTTAGGATGGGTGTGGGGATTTGGGTTAAACATGATTCTAAATGGTACTAGAAGCTTCCTAGATTTTAATAAATTGTTAATAAAATTTTGTTTTTTAAATAGTCAATCACAAACCAAGGAATAAGCATGAAAGGAACGAAAATAGGGAAGTTCATGAATTTATAAGATGAAAGACTAATATTTCCATGAGATGCAACCAAACTTTGAGAATAGGGAAAAAGCAAAAAGGGCTATAACTCTTCATTATGTAGATACGTTAGTACATGACATTTTGATTTGAAAAACTGTACCTCAATTTTGATGAAACAAATATTTAAAATTAAGTTGGGCAGTGGAAGCTTTTTTCTCAACACTAAGTTCAAGCGTCTGTGGGGTGGCAATCCTGGAATTTAAGATCTTTGGTCCAGAAGTTGGGTTCAAGTGGGCAATAGTGTAAGCCCGGATATATGTTAAAATTCAATGAAATTGTGGTGTATGGCCAATATGTGGAAAAGCCAGAATGTGTTTTATTTTTTACTGTAATGAAAATGTTTGTGACTCCTTTGAGTCTTTATTTTATTTAAGGAGATTTTACATTTCTCTTGAATGTAAGGATTGATAAAACTGATCTTACTTTTGTAGATCATTTACCTAAAATAAGATGTGTGGTAAAGGAGATTATGGAACATCTCCAGATAGCGGATATCTAGATGGTCTTACACAACAATTAAAAAAAGGGCGACTCCTCCTATTCCACAAAGCATAAACCCTTCTCCGGAATTGACTACTACTTAATTTCTGATAGGTTTAATAATAAAATGGTAATGTGTGAGAAAGCCATGAGGAACTGCTCTGATCATGGTAAGGTTTCTCGTTCATTAAATTCAGGTACATCGATTTCTGTCCCAGGACAGTCTTATGTATATAGGACATTTTTTCTGGACTTTTGTAAGGAAATTGCATAAACGATTAGATATTATATGAATGAAAACTCTCCTGCTAAAAGTGCTTTGTTTAGTGGGATACCTAAAAGGTATGTGTAAGAGGTTGGTTCATAACAGGCAATGTGAAACATAAGAAAAAAGATAAAAAATGTAAATAGCTGCATTAGAAGAGGAATTGCAAGATTTGGAGAGTGAGTGCAGGAGGGAGCGAGAAGAAGTTCATTCATTTTTTTATATAAAATTCAACTTGTAGAATTATTGGATTCTTAAGTGAGGTAAATCTACCAGACAAAAACTATTACACTTTTGAGTAAGGAGTAAAAAGTGGATGAATTAAATGAAAATGGGTATTTATAAAGCGCGTGTATACTCCTATAGAGTGTCCCGGCACTAAACCACCAAACCGTAACAGAAAAAGCTCCACCCCAACCAACCAGAGATGGAAATTAGCATGCCAACTAAAATACAACAGGGTATAAATGATAATGACTTATTAGTATAAGGCATTCTTCCAGTTTTGAGGAGGTTTTAAATAAAAGTTTGTGAGATAAAGCAAAATATAATAGTGATCCGTTAAGATGCCGGCTAATCAGATTTCTATTTTGATGGTATCCTTAACATGTGAGGACATTTGTGAGATGCTAATATAAAAGCATCAAGCTCTGATGTAGTTGCAGTAGAAATGCACAAAAGCCTCACAGAAGTATGTTCTATTGCTTAATAATTTGTTCAGTCAGATTTGTCAATCAGGTGCTGCTCCGCAGTCAAGGCATCCAGCCCTGAAAACAATTTTCAATACACTTTGGATAGACCCTTACTAGTGATCATGGTATCAGTGTAAGTTCCATCCTTAGTTGCAATACACAGACCTGTGGTAAGGTCTTGGCTAATAGTTTGGGCAAAGAAATTGGGAGGATAATGCATGAAGAGCAGAGGGCTCACTCTTTAGTCCATGCGTTTGATATTGCAATCTCAGTAAATAACCCTTTAGGTATAAACTTTGTTGATGCAGAAAAAGCATTTGAGCCTGTGCATTGGAGGCATTTGAAGGGAAACGTCCTTATTTTGAATTACCCAAGTTTTGTTGAAGGATTTAGTGCCATGAATAAACGCAAGAAGCTAATGTGGCGATGGAGTGACATGTATAGCTCATTTAGCATCAATTGAGGGACAAGGCAGGGGATGGCCGCTTTTCACTTCTTCTTGCCCTAACTGTTGAACCTTAAGCCCACAAACTTAGTTTTGAAGAAGGAGGATCAGCTTTTTGTTAAGAGGATTTGACACTGAAATCTATATTCTATGCTGATGATATGATTATTTAAAGAGATAATGTTTTTAGCCTGTTAAAGGAAACAACTAAAATCTTCTACATAGGGACATAAAGTAAACACTGTTGAGCATGATTCTGTATAATAAAACTCCAGTTTTCCAACTGAGTTAGGTCCCCTAAGGCAAGACATTATAGGTAAAGATCAACAAATCATCTAAAAAAATAACTTAGATTCACTTCTGATTGAGGTAAAAACTAGGTTTGGAATATGTACCCCTTATAATTAAGCTTAATTGGTAGGATTAATGCTGTGAAAATGGTAGGAAAGAGCAAAGCTAGCGGTATCCCTCTAGGACAGCACCGGATTATCGATTAACCCATTATATTGATTGGTGATAATTTAAGTTCACCCCACGTGTGCACTCTTGAATAGCACCCGCCAGCACAGTACTTCCCCAGGTTCTGGGGCAAAATGAAAACAAACAGCAAAAGGTGCACCACTTCCACAAATGTAAATTATGTTAAATTAGTCCATGTACTTGATGCGTTTTCTTTTTCAAAAAATTCTTCTTTATTGTTCATTTGTTATAATGACATTAAGAACAGCCAAAGCAGCCGACGCGTTTCGTCCAACTTGGGACTTCTTCAGGGCTGCAAAAGTGCATATATAAAAAATATGTATAAATAACACGAATAACCACATATTATATTAACCAAACCAAACTATACACAACAAACATAATCTATGACAATAAATCAATTCATATGAGTGTTACAAAAAAGGAAACATCACTTTTAACAAAACTAAGAAGACATAAGGAAGCTAAAAAACTGCCATCAAACCAACAGTTGTTGTAGATTCATGATCGTCATTTTCCATTTGGCTAGTCCGGATAAAACAACCTATCAACGTACGAACATGAGTCAAATTGTGTAACAGCTTGAAAGCATATATTTGTAAAATGTAATTGGTTTTTTAATTTCAACGATAGGCTCATTCCTAAGTTAAGTCTGCATTAATTGTGTGTTTATATTCGGGGCAATTTCTAGAACATCATTCAAGATGCTCATTAATGTGAATTTTTAAACCACCTTGTCGCTTTTCTCTTTGATAACTTCTTCCAGTCCAGTTCAAGGTCATCATAACAAATGACTTATTCACATTACTTCGTTATTGAATTTCGTTACTTAATTCCTTTGTCTTATACCTTTCTACTTTGGCTTTTTTCAGTGACGTTGAATGATGTTCTAGAAATTGCCCCGAATATAAACACACACCGGTATATTACTATTTACGGTGGGTATATCTTCAGGTCTCTCCCCTTTTTCTAAACTTAACTGAGCCTGTTAGGATACAATACGATGATGTTCACAATCCAAAACCTTGTTATCTCTTGTCCGCACTTTTTCGCATATATTTTTTCTGGTAATTCTCTTGTCTCTGATTAAATACCAGCACAATTAATGCAGACTTAACTTAGGAATGAGCCTATCGTTGAAATTAAAAAAACAATTACATTTTACAAATATATGCTTTCAAGCTGTTACACAATTTGACTCATGTTCGTACGTTGAGAGGTTGTTTTATCCGAACTAGCCAAATGGAAAATGACGATCATGAATTTACAACAACTGTTGGTTTGATGGCAGTTTTTTAGCTTCCTTATGTCTTCTTAGTTTTGTTAAAAGTGATGTTTCCTTTTTTGTAACACTCATATGAATTGATTTATTGTCATAGATTATGTTTGTTGTGTATAGTTTGGTTTGGTTAATATAATATGTGGTTATTCGTGTTATTTATACATATTTTTTATATATGCACTTTTGCAGCCCTGAAGAAGTCCCAAGTTGGACGAAACGCGTCGGCTGCTTTGGCTGTTCTTAATGTCATTATAACAAATGAACAATAAAGAAGAATTTTTTGAAAAAGAAAACGCATCAAGTACATGGACTAATTTAACATAATTTACATTTGTGGAAGTGGTGCACCTTTTGCTGTGAAAATGGTAGTCTTCCCAAAATTTCAGACCCTACCTCTACATATTGAGCCTAATGTTTTAAAAATAAAGGCCAGCCCTTCCTAGATAACTGTCCAATTCATCTGCACTTTCTTGCGGTACCGGCGTGTTCCCAGGCTATTGTGAATAGGACCACAAAGTAGACAGAAGATTCGGGACCAGCAAGCTGCCTTGCAGTAAGTCGTACCTCTGTGGCAGAGAAAGGAGAACCCAACATCGGATTGTCGAGCATTAAAACATTTTAGATATTCCTGCATTTCATCTTTTATCTCGACTGGAGCTCTAGAAAATCATCGATTTTGGTCTGCATACCATTCATATTACGCTAAGTACTTGGTCATCCTCTTTCAAATTATACTTGCAAGCTCCAGCTACAAGGATTAACATCAAACATGGCTTCCTGATGAAGGCTCAAGCCGAAACGTGCGTAGGACACGACTGATCTTAGCCATGATTATATTGATTGTTTTTTTCAATTGAAACAGAGGCTACATTCCAATTGGTGAAACCTCATCCTGATTAAATTATTATATATTCCATATTAGGCGACAAGTTGAATCATGTGTAACAGCAATTATTATTGACTTGTAATGAAAAGATTGGACAAACAGTGGTTTGCCTCAAAATATAATACATGCTATGAATTTTTGTATGAAATCACATTGTCAGGTAAATAGTGGATGGATGTGGAAGAGAGTGTGGATAGGATTTGGTTAAAACAGAATAACACCAAGGGAATAAAATAAGATGCGCTGTATTCAGTTTTTTTAATATGAAAATTGAAATCTACGTATCAATTTTTAACAACAAAATGATGAAAAAAGGAAAAAATATTTATTGTGTTGAATAAAAATAAAAACAATTTTGTAATGTATTAGCATCTAGTATATGTTTTATTGATGGAGAAATCTCCATCGTCCACTTAGTATCTAATTTCCTAAATGTTTTGTGCTCAATTGCAGTTTTCTCCCGGATTTAGGAATCATTTTCATTTTCAGGGGTACCACTTTTTTGTTCACAACTTACTTTATCATGGCCCTTTAACAAATTATAGTAGTACTCACTAAACATCAGGTTCTTCTCTTAACAGCATGTATACAATATTCAGACTTGCCATACAAATACCCCTTCCTAAGAGCTGTTCCTTTGTAGTTCATGCCTGGAAAGTCATGACAAAAGGCTTACCTGTTTCATCACTATTTACATAAAGTCTAGCTAAATATTTCTTATAGTCAAACCACTTTCAATCTGCCCTGCCCCACTGGGTCCCAGATATTGCCGGTTCTACTTCCTCAGATGTTGTCCTGGTCTCCTAATTCTCCCTCAAGATGTAGTCTTTATGCATTCCCCCATAATGACCAATGAAAAGGCTTCCCACTCTACCAACAAATATGTGACTATCCTGTTCACTTGAAATAATTATCTCATCTCAGATCATACTACAAGATGCAGAGCCCACTAGTGCACTGGTCTGCAACATCCTTGTGGGAACAACCGCTGTCAGCTTGCACCACTGAAACTCTTTGACAATGGGGTTAGAGTTTGAAAGTATTGTGCACAGTTTTGTCTGAATAACTAACGTCTGTATATGAATCAATCAGGCTCTATCTAGCAATAGGGATCCAAATTAGTGTGCCTTACTTACAGGGAACAATCACTATATCTCCCGTTGGACACTCCTTGACAAAGGGCCTCTGATCTCCCGCACTTAGATATCCCCATACCTCCCCGGGAGAACCTTACACTCCTCCAGGGCCCACATAGCCATAGTCCCTAGGGTCAGAAAGGTAAAATGTGGAGAGCACGCCTTTGCTTAAAATGCAGCTAAATTATGGAATAGCCTTCCACATTCACTAAATCTGCTAAAAGGGAACTTCCTTTTTGAAAAGTATTAAAGACCTGACTTTTCCAGAACAGATGTAGGTAATCTTCATCTATCTGGACTGTGTCACACCATCAGCGCTGGGATGCCGAAGGGTAGCCACGTGCTTTATAAGTGCTGTCTAGAATAAAAGTGCTGTATAGAACTTTAATTTCCATGAGTCCTCCAATCCCCAGTTACTCAGTCTGTGCCTCGGTGAGTGAGCCACCCTGACCACTACCAAGTTTGAAAGAGGTGGGTGAGATCTGTGCAGTGTTATATCTATTATAGTATTAAAATTCCATCTTAAAGTTACTTAAGCCAGAGCACAAAGTCTCTTGTCGTACAATTCAGTGTTCAACAAAGGGAACTTAAACACTGCCAACCACTTCCACCCCATTCAACTTAACCATGATGAATCCCATTGTCGATCCTTGTTTAAAGCGCATTTCCAATATGATGAGAAGCCTGTGTAAAACAGTCAACCCCACTCAACACTTTTGTTATCTCCTCGCATGAAAGGGGTTTCTTGCAAATACATGATAAAGGCTCCCGTCTCTTAAAGTGTGCCAGAATTTTGAATCCCCTTAGAACATTACTCATTTCTCTAACATTTCACATGAGGAACTTGTAAGCATTGGGGGAACCCATAAAAATCAGTCAGCTGAAGTGAACAGTCACTCCATCCCCTGGTGTAAGGGCAGCAGGACAGGTACAGGCAATAACACTGCCACCCATTCAAAAGATGCATGTCCATTTAATGTTTCCCTCCATTGAGGCAGGAGCACTACAGGCCAATCTGAAACAAAACCCAATTACCACCATAACAAACCCCTCCTTGGGCTGAGAGGCAATGGTCTTCTAGCCAATACGCTAGAGAACAGGTTTAATCTTCAGAACACATTAGGACTAAAGCAGGGTAGAACAGCAAAATCAATGGCCATTGTAGGACTCTTACTGTAAATCAAGACATGTAAGAGACAATTCCAAAACTAACAAATACATAATCAGAAAGGGATTAACAAAACACCAGCTTCACATCCAGGACCAGACAACCATTGTCACAACTGGAAGAAAGTGTCATATCAAATCGTCTCCTGAATTTGGGGGTGTTTTTTAGTATCTCTGTTTTTTTCAGATGTGTGATGTGAGTTTTGACCAGTGTCGGACGTTTCCCTGGCAGACCTGTTGGATTCCCCAAATGTTTCTTAGTTATTAAATTCTGCTGCAGCCACCACTATATCATCTTTTCTTTCTTGTGCATTTTATTAGGACAGTTTCATCAGCTGCCTGAATATGGGTCTCCTGCATCATCATCTCCTTGTTTGCTGCTGGTCCAAGGGTTTCTGACCACTATGTCCTGTTATATGCATCTCCAAAACAGTCTGAAGTATCTATCGGCTTAGTGAAAACTTATGATTTTTCAAAGTATCATCCAGCTCTGGTTTAAATTTCCGTGGAAATAGGAGCACATAGGTAAGGAATCTGGGGGGGGGGGGGGGGAGACAAGATGGCGACCGACTGACATCACCGCGAGGAGGCTCCGCCGAGTCTCCCCTAATGAGACGACTTTGAGATGCTGGGATACTATTGATTATTCTTCAGGCAGCAGATGAACTTAGAACTTAAAGCGGTAAAGAGAGAGGAAAAGAATGCGGCAAAAAGCTGGGATCGGGCAAAACTCACCTCTGCTTCTCATAGTTGTGATCTATCCCTGCTGTGAGGACGCTGTGACTGCTTGGAGATCACGGATGAAAGTTGACCTGCGTGAATCTCTCTCGGCGCATCGGGACAGCGGAAGGCTGCTTGGCCAGCGGTTTGATCTCAGCTCGGAGCGGAAAAGGCTCTTCCAGAGGCTGCGCTGCATCCATGCCAGGAATAGAGAAGGTGACAGATTGAGGAGCGGGATCAGTGCGGAGATACATTGTTGCATCCAGCGCATCTGCCGACAATCTACCCAAGTAAGGATGACCGGCAACGGGGCGAGAGCAGGCAAGGGTAAGACCGCTCTGGCACCCATACAGACAAACACAGCACAGCCAAACACTTCACTTGCACTCACTCGTCTGGGGAAAAGGATGGATACTGCAAGTGCGAAATGCAAAGATGGGGGTGAGAAGGGCGATGGCATGAACAAAAACCCACAAGAGAAGGACTCAACTTCCAACCCCACGGAGAAAAGGAGCAGCATTCGAGCACTTAAGGAAGCTGTTGGCTCACAACCCTTGATCTCCAGTAGTTTTGCGGTAGCAAGCGGGCCTGTGAGCAGTGTGCCGGTCGGCACTCTTGGCAGGCAGAGTATAGCAGCTTTAGCAGGCTCAGATATTCTTACATCTGATGGTATAGACAAAACCCTTGCCATGGTACCGGTGGCCTAGGCGGCAGATGACATCAATGGCACCGATGGCAACATGACTAGCAGACACATAAGTCCTACCACTATAGCGAACATCATGTCTGCTCCTAATGATACTAGCGGTAGTGCTACCCTTCTTCCACCTGCACCACACGACGATCATACACATAGACAGGAGTCAGAAAAAACGCCAGATAACCAGGATAAGTTTTACTCGCTAACAGAGGACTCCGAAATATCAGATATTAACATTTCACTGTCAAGTGGGGAAGAAGGCAAGAAGTGGTATAGTAGTCCTAATTCTGATACCCAGAGAACTAAAATAGGCACTAAAAAGCTACTCAAAAGGAGAAGCAGAGACCGGGCGCAAAGAGACGATGACTTGTCTGAAAACTAGAGTGTTAGAGAGTTGAAATGTGACTACAACAACACCCCTCTTACATTAGCCCCAACTGCCGCAGCTTCGGGGCTCACTCCAACAAGCAACATCCCAACAAGTATTGGCAGCGGCAGTAATAAAGCAGGAGATAATGGTGACTCAAGAAGCAAACCAGCCTTGGCAGTTATCTTACAGTCCATTATAAGCTTCCAGGACGAAGTTAAGTCAGACAGTAGATGATCCCGCATGGCGGCCAAAAAACTACAAGGGGCAGTCAGAACGGCTGGTAAAACCTGTGCCAATATAGCTGATCTAATGGCTAAGGTGGAGGGAAGGACTGAACAGCTTGAAAAAGATGTGACTACACTTCAGACGCAGCAGGATGAACATGAGGGGGTGGTAAAAGACTTGATGTGGAAAATGGATGAACAAGAAAATCGGCAGAGACGCAACAACCTTCGCCTTTTAGGATGGGATGCAAAAAGGGCTAAAATATATATATATATATATACACTGAAAAAACCATAGGTTTCACACACGTTATAGTTAGGAATTAGCATTTAAAAAACCTTGCAATTCACTGAAAAAACCATAGGTTTCACACATGTTATAGTTAGCGGAAATTTTACTGATAAAAAACCAATGAAATTCCCCCGTTATAGTTAGTGCAGGCAACTATAACTCACGCGACCGCAATCTTCTGCTGATGCTAATACTGTATTTAGACACTTATTTGCCCATGTCTTCTTCCATACATTTTTAGCTATACATATATTACAAATATTTTTTTTTCATAAAGACACATATGTCATCAGCAGAAGATTGCGGTCGCGTGAGTTATAGTTGCCTGCACTAACTATAACGGGGGAATTTCATTGGTTTTTTATCAGTAAAATTTCCGCTAACTATAACATGTGTGAAACCTATGGTTTTTTCAGTGAATTTGCAAGGTTTTTTAAATGCTAATTCCTAACTATAACGTGTGTGAAACCTATGGTTTTTTCAGTGAATTTGTACGGTTTTTTAAATGCTAAGTTACTTTACGCCATTCGTGGCGTGCACGCCCACTTAACGCAGTTCGTTCCGTGCGCGCACGGTGCGCTTCGCGCACCGTGCGCGCACAGTGAGCACGCGGTGCGCTTCGCGCACCGCGCGCCCACTTTACGCAGTTAGTGCCGTACACGCAAGGTGGGCACGCGGTGCGCGTAGCGCACCGTGCGCACATGGAGGACATATTATGCGCTTCCTTGTGATAGGTAATCTGTTAAATTTAATTAGTAAGTGATGACAATAATACGCCATGCACAGAGAGTGGTTTTTTTTTTTTATTAAAATTTTTAGCGTAAGCGCACCGTACGCGTACGGTAAGCGTAATCGGCGAAATTTTCAAAAAATACAAATTTACCGTTTTTGGCCTTAGGGGATCTTTGAGGACTCAACTAACATGGCTATGTGCATGGGCGCTGTCTAAACAGCCCCTTTATATGTTTTTTGCCTTTGTTTACAGCCCCCCCTCAGAGTGCGAGAGAGAAAATGGCGGCCGCCGCTTCCTGGTTTCGACCGATTCGAATGTTTACTTAGATGTAACAGCCAATCAGAATCGCGCTCGCGCACGCCACCGTACGCGTACGGTAAGCTTACGGTAAGCGTACCGTAAGCTGGCTCAGATATATATATTGATTTAAAGGCTATTTTCTCAGAATCTACTGAACAGATTTACACCAAACCTACAAAAGGCACTTCCTTGACCTAGGGACTACCTCTCTGCCAAATTTCTAGTAATTCTGTTCAGCCGTTCGGGCTGTAGCCCTGTCTAAAGGTCCTATGGAAAAATGCATGGGAAAAACGTGTTTTGGGACCCCCCTTTTATCTCAGCCCCCGCTTGACGAATCCCCCCGAGACTTTCAGGGTAGGAGCGGAGCGTAGCGCCCCACCTATTTTGAGAAATTCGCGAGGATTCGTCAACCGGCGCCAAAGTTATTCAAAATAGAATGTTGCGGATTTCCTATGGAAAAGGGGTCCTAACTATAACTACCTACTGGCGACCGCCAGTAGGTAATATATAAATAAAATGGTGACTATATATACGGAGCACGTTAGTGCAACAAGATGGGTCTGCTAAGAATATTATCTATGAATATCTGCGGCCTGAATGATATCAAGAAAAGAGATGGTGGTGGTTGGTCTTCAAGCCTGGGGCACAAATATTGTATGTTTACAAGAAACGCATATTGAGGGGTCACAAATGCATATTTTAAAAACACTAGGATATCGGTTGATATGCGCCAGATCACTCTAAAGCTGATAAATTTGGTCGCTGGGTAATCACAGAATGTCAGTATGGGGGCGGGGAAAGGATGACTATGTGCCATCTATGGTAGTAATTATGATGAGCCTTCAGTTCGAGAAGAGATCTCAAATGAATTGATGCATTTGCCTTTAATGGTCTGCGGGGATCTCAACATCAATCTCCTCAACAACTGGTCCTTAAACGAGGGCTGGCACTACACTGGTCGCAAACCCAAAGTTTTTAAAGCACTGAGACAAATTTGTGGTATTCATGGCCTAGTGGATGGCTGGCATACCTTAAATCCCGACGATCCAGGGTTTACATATTTTTCCAACCCTCATCTCACCCATGCTAGATTGGATTATTTTTTAATTTTTAATTCAATAAAATCCAAGTGCCAAATAATGAAACGTTCCCGGATCCTATTGGATCATAATCCTTTCATTTGTTCTCTAGAAATGGAAAATAGAAACAGCACTCCTAACTCATGGACCTTCGAGAAATCTCTGCTCTAAGACGAGAACTATTGTAGTCATATAAGGGAGTGGATCCCCAACTATTTATCTGACAATGAGGGGAGTGCCTCGGTTGAAGTAATCTGGGACACGTTAAAAGCTGGTGTCCGTGGGGAGGCTATGCAATATTCTTTAAAAACTAATAAACAAGCCAAGGAAGTTATGCAGGGGTTACAAGATAACCTGAGGAAGACTGAGGAAGGTTTAATAAGTGCTACAATGGGCAATAGTCCATTCGCATGAGACAACAGGCCACTTCAAACTTAATCCGTGAAATTCAGGATTCTCAGGGAGCCCGTTTAGATGACCCTAAACTTATAAGAGATGCTTTCTGGCGATTCTACCAAGATTTATACTCTGAAACTGGGGGAGGCGATCAGGCGAGTATTGAGGATTACCTGGATAAATCCAGTCCTGTTAAATTTGAAGCTGAGGATGCAAATATATTAGAGGAGTCCCCCACAGAAGAAGAAATCATAGGCATAGTTAAAGATTTACCAAGAGGGAAAGCTACTGGACTAGACTGCATCCCATCTGAACTTTATGCCCTTTTCCTAAATCAAGTTAAAAACATTCTGGTTAATCTCATCACGCACATCTTTAAAGGAGGTCACCCCCCGAAGCCCTGGTCTCGGGCTAAAATAATAATTTTTCCTAAAAAGAACAAACCTCCGGAACAGCTCGGGTCATACCGCCCCATCACTCTCATTAACACAGACTCTAAAATCTATGCGAAAGTCCTGGCTAACAGAATAGCCCCCTTAATCCACAAGGTGATCGCTCCGAGCCAACACTGCTTCATTCCTGGTAGATCTACCACTAACCACATCCACCAAGTAATCACCTTGTTCGATGGCATGGAAGTGTCAGGGGACCCTATGGCTCTGGTTTTGCTTGATGCGGAAAAAGCTTTTGATAGGGTCTCCTGGCACTTCCTCTGGGCTGCAATGTCCAGCATTGGGATTCAGGGAGGGTATATTCAGGCAGTTCAAAAACTATACGTAAATCCAAAGGCCTTAGTGATGGTAAACGGTAGTCTAACAGAAGAGCTGATAATATCGCGTGGAAAACGGCAGGGCTGCCCTTGCTCACCATTGCTCTTCGCAATTTATATAGACTCATTTATCAGGCGATTAGAAGAGGAAAGACCAATTAAACCTATAGTATCAAAATGTTATTCCACTAAAACTCTGGCCTATGCGGATGAAATCGCTATTGTGACCATCGATCCAAACTCGGCCATATCCGCAATAGAGAATGAGGCGAAACAATCTGGAAATGTGTCGGGATACGCACTTAATCAGGGGAAAACCCAGATTGTTTTAAATAAGAAATGCGTGATGAGGGATGCGCGGGTGGTGGAACAAGCTACTTATCTAGGTGTCTCCATTACATCTGATCTGGATAACTTGGTTAATATAAACTTGAAACCAATAACAGCTGCAATCAAGAAAGATCTCCAACGTTTAGATAATCTACATCTCTATCATTGGCAGAGTCAATGCGATTAAAATGGTATTCTTCCCCAAAATTCTATATTTGTTTAGAGCAATCTGCTTAGAATTCTCTATACCTTGGCTTAAGAAGATAGAACGGGTGTTCTCTAGTTTTATTTGGGCATACTCACAACCACAGCGGGCCTATAAAGCTTCTTACTCTCCAGAAGGACCGTGGCAGTTTAGCTCTCCCAAACTTACAGGCGTATTACTGGGCAACCGTAATATTGTATAGTAAGGAACTACTGCATAATAACTTGGAAGGTGTAGAAGGGGATGACAATACGCCATGTACTTTTCAACTACTTCTGGGTAGAAAGAGCAGAGGGTACTGGTGGAGACATTTACACGACAGTTACCACAAGAAGGTTACGTTTAAAACATTACTTAGTGGATTCAAGGTTTGGAAGGCAGTCAGGAAAATGCTCGGGATAGGAAGATTATCTTTCTATACACCTATAAAGAATAATCCAGATCTGCCTGAAATGTTTAATGATAATTATATGCACAAATGGCACAAAGCAGGAATCAGCCAGGTAGGCTGCCTCTTCTCCTCTGCCGGGTTCCATTCTTTTGAAGAAATTAAAAATTAATTTGGATTAGACTGGATTAGACTGGCGGGACTTTAAGTACCTTCAAATTAGAGACTTCTTGTCGCAGAAAGTAGGCGGGACGGGGGGGGGGGTTGCAAAAGCTAATCTAGTAGACACATTGTTATCTGGCACAAGAAACACGATTGGGGGTATTTATTCCCACATTAATGCTATGTTTCCCGACGATATGGAGAAAGTCTCACAGAAATGGCTAGAGAAGACTGAAATCTCCAATGATGAGTTTAATTACGCTTATGAAATGTCACAAACAATTTTAATGTCAACCAAACTCCAAGCACAATTTTTTTAAACCTGTTTCTTTCTATATTATACCCTGGATAGAATAGCAAAGTGGGGAAGCGGTACGAGCACCTGTTGCCTTAGATGTATGCTTTATAATGCTGACTGTATACATATTTTCTCTACCTGCGAAGGACTAAAATCTGTCAAACAAGAGATAGGGACATTTTTAGCCACAATTTTGCATAACACAACTGTTCTATCCAGTGGGGTTATTTTACTGGGGGCAGCAGACCCCAGAAATACCAGTGCAGGCCATGAACTTGTCTTTATTGCAATGGCTGTCTTCAGGTTATGTATTGTCTCAGCATGGCGGGATATTACTGCCCCCACCTTCCAACAATGGTTGGCCAGATTTCATGCCATCGCAAACATCGAAATTGCTATCTATAAACGCAAGGGCAATAGGCGACTGAAAAGAGGTTTAAAAATCTGGTCTCCACTAATTGTATGGCACCAGTCTTTAGGCTTTACGAAATGAGTTTTAGGTTTGAAGTGTAACCAGATGTGGGTACATTAATATATCTATCTTTTGTGTGTTAATTATGGTGCTTCATGTTCCATAATTGTATGCATTCCTGTCTGTCCAGGTGGAAGGAGGGTTGTGGGGAGGGGGGGAAAAAGCAAGTATGTTGTTAAAAATCTGAATAAAGATATTTAAAAAAAAAAGGAAATAGGAGCACATAGGGTACTCCAATCCCCTACATGTATGTTCCATATCCAGGAAGGATGAATGTTGGTCCTGACTGCATAATCTGGTCATGATTTTGCGGTTTCCTATGACAAAATGTCCGGCATCACGTGCTCCTGACAGAAGTCTCCATCGCTGTAGGTCAGGATTCTAGTTACTAAAGGGCTTGGGGGTATCTTGGTTGGAAGGGGCCTCACCAGAAACCAATGAGCACGCTAAATAATGTAAAAGTTTGAAAGGCATTCGGACGCCAGCGATTGGATGATTCATTGTTCCAAAATAACAGCTACCGTGCACCCCTCCTCTTTGGTAGGTCTGCCACACCATTCCAGGTGGACGTGGGATGGTACACATAACCCTCTGCCCGGTATTAAAAAAACACTCTTTCAGTGATGTCCAGTGCCCGTTTCTGCAAGGAGTCAGTGGTCCATCTAAGTTCACAAAGAAAAAAACTTAGGTTCTCCTGCTCGTTTGGTGAGTTTCCTTTGGTCTTCCATGAAAAGACCTGGGTAAATCACCACCAAATTATTATTGTGCTCAAAAGCTTCACACAACGGCATCAAGTATCCTGACAAATATATTAGATGGTGTCCCACTTGCCGCTTCTACATCAACTAGTGACTCAATCTGTGGCACCCCAGATTGAAGGCTAGATAACTCGGGGAGCTCCCTGGGCCCCCAAGCAAGGCCCCTGGTGCCTTTCAGTTTCCAATGTTGGGGAATGTAGAATAGTCCTTAGTGTTGCTTTTAGTTTTTTTTAGTAGATCAGAATGCCATAAACAAAAGTATCCAAAAGATCTCGGAAAATGCTATTAACAAAATGCTGGGAAGCAGTGCCCTTTAGTTTCCAGATGTTGAGGGATATAGACTAATATGGTGTGCTACTTGAAGTTTTTTTAGTAGATCAGAATGTCATTAAGATACACAATCTTGAAGGTAACCAAAGGATTCTAGAAAAAATTATTAACCAAGTGCTGGAACATAGCAGGGGTGTTCTGCAGACCAAATGGCATGACTACGTATTAATTGTGTCCATAGGGAGTATTAACACGGTCGTCCACTCACCCCTTCCCTGACAGATTTGGACTAGATTGTAAGCCTCCTCGGTGATCCAGTTCAGAGAAGACTTGGGCTTCTTTGATCTGATCTTACTTGTAGGAAGGGAAGAGGATATTGATTTCTGATGTTGATGGCGCTCCACTCATGATGCACAGCCTGTATTCTCTAATTGGCATGAAAATATTAGTGTCCAAGCAGGGGAGGTTGATTGTTGGATGAGACCTTTTTCTATGTTCTCCTTTAGATTCTGTTAGAATCCTTCATCCTCCGTGACGGTTAGAGGATATATCCCCCAGGTGGAATACGAGTCTTCTGTATCAAGTCGATGAAAGTCATTTTTAGGATGAAGAAGCAGAAGGTCGGCCCCTTTGCGACTAAAGGTCTCTTGGGACTTTTTGTCGATTGCAGGAATCTTTTCTTCGCCAGACTTTTAAATAAAACAATATGGAAGCTGAGGTGTCTGGAGGAATATTCGGAGCTGTGGCTGGAAAACACAATTGACACTGAACCATAAATGTTGGAAACAAGCTGGAGTCTCCTGAAACCATGGCATGTGGGGGCTAAAAGATTAGAGCTCCACTCACTCATCCTACTTTTGTTAAAAAAAGAGCGGCACTCATTCCATTAGTTATACATTCAGTTGAAGAACTGAGGGTATATCCTCCTGAGAGGAACAAGAATGTTCTCTCTTTCCGGGTAGTTAAAAAAAAAAAAAATGATCTTTGAAACCGCTTGGGCCACTACTTGAAAGAGATTGCTTGCTGAACCAATGAGGTGGATACGTGGCCTAAAAAACTGAAAAGGTCAATAGACCCAATGGTCCAGCTATTCTAGTCAAAATACTGGATAGTAGTACTCCAGTTAGGAACCAGGAGAAAAACCTGGGAAGGGGTAAGACACCAGAGACACTGTTTCGGAATTGTGCCGTCAGCAGCCCTGGGTCATACCTGGCTGTACCACAGCTCTGTTACCATGATCAAATAAAACACAGTACAAAGACTTTTATGGAATGTTGTCATAAATAAATATGTAAATGCACTACGCATGAATTATTAAGGTTGGGAATTTACCTTTCACTAAGTTCAGAAGGACTGTGACTAGTCCTGGTCCTGCCAGGATACAGGCCCAGAGTGGTAGACACTGAACAGAGCAGTACTCTGGAGGTCTGATGCCATCACTGGTGGCAGGTTCGATAATCAGGTAAGGAGCTGAAGGCAGAGACAAGCGAGTCTGGAGAGCTCTTTATGCACTGTGTACATAGGGGAACCAAAGTTCTATATGAATGAAGAAACAGGGCAAAACGGGAAGGAAGAAAATAAAGAGTAGGAACAAAAGGCTGAGCGATGAACTAGTGCGGAGGCGAAAAGCAGCAACAACTAGCAATGTTGCCAGGCACCGATTCATTGCCTGTGATGCTCGCATACAGATGCCGCCCTAGAAACCCTGGAAGTTCCACCTCTAGCCCCGAAGTACAACAACACTATATGTTATGCTGGTTTCCATGTTTCCGTCTTTCACAGTTTCCGTGCCGGACCTCTGCTGAACTTAAGCAGGACTGAAACTACTGGGTACTGGTCAGTATCCCATCCCATGCTAGTCTCTCAATCTTTAAATACAAAGAATCATAACACTTCTTGGATTCCCTTCAACCTTTCCCTAAAGTGAGCACATACAAGAAATAGGGACCAGTACTTTTATAGACTTTATCTGAAGCCACACTAGTGCAATCTTTGCAAAACTTTGTAGCAAAAATCACAATAATGTTGGCGACTAAAAGCAAAGAGAAAATAAATAATATCATAATGGCCAACACGTTATTCCACATTATTCCATTTCCAACTGAGTCTAGAAGGAACTAACAGTACACAGTCATTCACAGAGCAAGTCACACCTCTTTCTGAACTAAAGAACTGACTAGAGTAAGTTGACAAATGCAGTTTGTGCCTTGGTACTCTTGCTGATAACACATTCTGGTCGACTAGTGCTGTGTGCATTGACCAGCAGAAACTCAGATTCTATGAAACAACCTCACACCCAGTTGGGAAACACTGACAACGATGGCAGGTCCTAAAACGCAAGACGCAATGGTGGAAGTAAATGAAACAAGGACTCCTTCATTCATTAAGGTATAGAGAAAAACAGGTTCTAGGCCACGTTATACCAGGCAAGGAATTGGGCCTGTCGATTTGTCTCCTTAATGTAGCACATCTAACTTTTACTTCATGCTGATAGAAGCAAAAGCATGCGACACTTGACTTCTCTTGGAGGAAGTCTTACAGGACAATCTCTTGACTCTTGTCTAAATCAAGATGTTAGAGGCCTCACATCGAGAGAAAGCTCTGCTATGGAAGAGAAAACCCCAACTCCACCTATCCCAGGGTGTCACTGGGCCCTGTGGCTCTTGGAACTGGAGCCCAGAGCGCCCTCCAGTGAGCAAATGGAAAACAGGACTCTTCATGTCACACCTCACTCAAGTTCCTGGTAGAGTCCTGAGATAATGGTCAACCAAAACCCAGGTGTGAAGGAGTTTGTCTGAAGTCAGGCAAAGAAGATGGTTCCCAGATAAGCTCATCTTGATTCTGTGACACATTTCTCTCACCTGCCCAGGTGTAAACTTAAGCACTTAATCACCCTCTGGCTGTGGGAATGTTTAAAACAAGAACTTTTAACAACATTTTATCTAAAATACATGTTATAATTCAAGGTTCAGATATGGGAGCTGTAGCGCCACATTTAACAAGGATTGGTCAGCCTTTAATGCGACAATTGGATCCTGCTCGTTTGTGGGGACCCGTTGTGCTGATCTAACTTGGCATGGCTCACGTTGCTAGACGCCTTCCTAATCCTGCAGATAAAGTCACGCATTTAAGGACCTGGTCTCATGATAATCTGTAATTTGAACACCAGAATCAGAACCTCTGATCCCAATGACATTATGCACGATGAGAAGATGCTCACATTTAACCTTCTATTGACCCTCCTCAGGGGGTGGGCTCTGTGATTTTGCCCCGCCTACATTACCGTCAAGTTGTCTACCTTGGTCTTCTGGCCACTCGGATCAAGGAGGGGGAGAGGAGTTGACCTAACGGCTAGGGCGGTCGACCTCGAATCTGGGGAACCGGATTAGAACTCGGCAATGACGCTGAACATCCTGTGATTCTGGACAAATCACTTAATCTCCGCGTGCCTAACAGAAATGAATGTGTCCTCGAGTAATGCAACTGGTGCTATGTAAAGCTATCTGATACCCAATGCCTTCGGGTCAAGTTTGCGCTATATAAAACTTCGTAAAAAAGAAAAAAGGAGTTGTACAGAATTCAAGACATAGCGATACCAAAGGGGATGATGGACGGAGGCCTAAACTGGGGTGGCATGGTGAGCAAAAGAATGATGGATTTAACCCAGATCTCTTGACTGGGGGTGAATGTTTTGATTTGTTCTGCATTCCGTCCATCAATTGTGTGTCAATTCAAAACATGGCCGTGCAGCTGGTTTGTGTACTTCACAGTTCTGAGCTTCTCTCATCATCTCGCTGTGCTTGGCACTGGCTCCCAATCCCACTGCACAAACTTTAAGGTGGTACGTCTACAGTGCGATGCCTACCACTGCACGGATCCTCAGCAGCTCCTCAATGGGCTTTCACGCTACCTTCTCTCCGGAACCTTAAACACTCTCGTCCTAGGACCCCACATCACAACAAAGAACACAATTGCAGTACATCCTTCCTAACTACGGGTCCCATCTTTGGACAGCCCTCCTGTTAGACTTGACCATTACCTCTAATGTTGCTCTCTCTGTAACTCTAAGATGACAACTCCTCTGTGCTCTTAATCTTTGTCTGTCTACTGGCCCCCTCTCTCTCGGTGCTGTGCCCTCTGTTCAAGTGCCATGCTGCCCTCAGGCGAAGGCTGTACTTTCAATAAATACAAATAATATGGTAGAGCACACACATAAAATCATGCACACATACACATACTATTGATGTGGTCTCTCTGCAGCCCGCGGCACTGAAAGCCTGGAAAACCATAAAACAACACAGGCAGAGGTATGTTGCACAAACACACATCACAAAAGGTCTGCAAACTTTAGTTATGCCTGTTTGAACGTGTTAGCTTATCAATGGCAGAGGGGTTCGTAGAAGCAGCCATACTGTGCTTTTACTTCAAACAATAAGACCCAACAGGATGCAGGATTTGTTTCAATAATGAGATATGCTTTTCCAAACGTCACCTTTGAAAGGCGTCTTGCATTTGATGTTATTTTAACTATTCTGTATATTATTTAGATAGACATGAATATTCCGGACTGATTTTGCATAATGAATAAAAGGTATTTGTTTCCTCACTTTTACATAATGTTGCTTCTTTTATTGACCTCTGCATGTTTATAAATGATAGATTAATTTATGCCACCTAGCAAATTATGCAACTCAGGAAAGGATCCACTTTGTCTGTTGCCACCTTCTATGTGGACTCAGAGGTAGAGCCGCGCTAGGCTGCCAATCACGCCGCCTACCACTCCCCGAAGGCCGATCCACACTGTACACAATATGGCCAAGAGAGGAAGAGCAGAAGGGGACTTACCCAATGCCACATTTTGAGGCTGCTGTCCTGTGGGCTGATCGAAGGCATGAATTACATACAGACTGAGCAATGACTGGAGAAAGCTGACCAAAAGCCCCTCTCCAGGTCTTATTTTTATGTATGAAACAAAACAACAACAAACAAAGCAGTGTTTTATATCAGATCATAACATTTTCCAAAATCGTTGCATTGGCGACCATGAGTTCAGAATCCTTAAACAATAGATATGTAATTTTTTGAAGAGGTTCAGCTTTCCTGTTTGAGTGCTTCAAAAAAGTCACAAGAAACAGGTTTAACAATGAAGGAAAATATTAAGCGCTCTCAAACCATGTAACCCAAGTACGCGTATGACCAGCCAGGAGTGGTGCTTTATGTATTACAGTGAATTTAGAGTGTACTTTTTATTAGAGAGCCCATATCGGCCGATCCCCAGTCAAGTGGTCTGAAATTAAAACAGAGCATACAAAAAGCACATTTTGAGAGTCTCTTGTAAATGCAGGGAGTCCTTAAATGAACAATAAATCAGTTCCTTTCCAAGTTATTGTATTTGTCACTCTATCCTACATTATTTCCATACCAATCCCCCACCCAGTCAGGTGTGGGTTCCACTTCTTACATTAATGTTGCTTCTTATCTTATGTCATTATCATTGATAAGTGCAGTTACCTCTATGTATGTAGCTTCTTGGTGTAAACCTCTTATAGCGGAGTAGTACATAAGCTACATTCCTAAGAATATGAGTAATATCTTTAGAAAGCATGGATTACCTAGTATAATGAAAATGTAGGGCAAGAGAGTTCCACCTGATGTGTTAGATAATGCAGCTGCAGTTCGGTAGATGTAACACCTGATTTATTCTCTAAACACGGATACGGGTGTCACTATAGGGTACGATAAACATGATACAATTAGACCTGGTCATGTCCATGATGTATTAGGATAGGAGGATAATGAAATTATAAACTTACTGGAACAGAACAACATTATTTCATCGTTCTACCACATATTGCCATACGAAAGCCCTGAAGAAGGTAATTTCATGAACGAAACACGTTGGCTAGAGGCTGTTTTAATGAAAATGGAATAAAGAAAGAAAAATAAAGAAGATTCTTAAAAACTGGAAGCTTTGGACTGTTCATCTTTGGGTGCACCTTTCCATATTGTTTTCTCTAGAGAGAGAGAAGATATTTTGGTTCAGGAGGGGTTGCATCAGTGTAACATCTTGATGAAGACATGAGGACTACCGTCATAGAATGCCGGCTGCACAATACAGAGTGGGAACAATTCACAAAGGCAATCCAGAGTATGTAAAGTAGTACTACTGTATGTATATGTAGTTGTGGTCACGTATAATACATCACATTGAAATGAAAAAGAGAGAACACCCCTTTTAAGCCCCTTCCTAAATGTGATGTGCAGCAAGTCAGTAAATCAATTCTGAAATTTGGAAAGGCTTTGTGACATTGGAAAATGGGTTTACTAGTTAGCAAAAATTTGTTTTTGTTCACAAAACGTGTGAATATTTGCAAACTGTAGTGTTTGTGACTTCAAAATGGCTTTCCGACTGCAAAACTGCAATGTATCTCAGGTCCCAGCTCTTGTTCTAGCACATACAATCATTAACTACCACCTATACATTGGCCCCGTACCTACATCTACAGGCTTGCGAAATTATATTATCTGTGTGCATTTGTCCCTTTCCCCCTCTCCTTTAGCTTCTTTCTCCATTGTCTTTCTTTTGTTTATGTACCTCATCTCAACTATCCATTTGAAGATTTAACTTATGGTTTTCACTCTTTTGCTTCCATATTTAATCATTTTGTGTGAAATGAATGTTCCTTGTTTTTCTCCTCTCATATATATTGTCTTTCTTTGCGAATACACATTTGCAAGCGTTACATGAAAAATCTGAAACCAATTACCCTGGAGGCAGTGGAACCGGGAGGACATTTGGCTCTTCGGCTAAGATTTGCTGTTAAACCCCAGACTAAAACACAGTCCACTCTCACAGGACATTAAGGAACATCACGAGCAGCATGTCAGATGACCACTAGACACTCCAAACACGAAAGAAATAAGCACAAGTTAAATATGGAGATGTAAGTTTTTATTTTTACATCACTTGGCAAAACGAGGGTTTGACACCGGAGGGAAATGGAGGAAGAAATGGAGATAATACAAAAGACTTTGATATTTTGCATTGAAATTTAAATTTGTGGCGTGAAAGTGGATCCTGGTCTCCAGGAGGAATACTTGCATAAAAAGCCCTAAAATGTGCCCCGAGTGGATGCATATTCTTAAACATTCTCACCATAATGGATTTCTAGCAAGTTGGAATCACTGACTATCAGTTTACACCTTAACTAGTAGCTCCACTGACAGTGAGAAGAAGCCGGTGCATGAGTGTGGCAAGTTCTCCAAGAGCAACCACGCAACACTGCTAGAAGACAAAGGCCGAAGTCTGCGAGCGTGTGCAGTTTCTACACTCGTATTGTGCAGGACGTGTCACACTGCCGATAGACAGTGGACCTTAAGACAAATTATTTTTGCACCACTGCAAAAGGCTTCTGTTGAAAAGAAATGCACATTTAGCTGATTGGGTCATCCTTTCTTTACTGAAGTTGTTGCGTCATCAGGCATGTGGCAGTAAATATGTATGAGTTGTTGTGCCTCCTATATTGGCAGACACCACAATATTTTTTCTCAATGAAGAGGTCACGGACAGCAAGTTTAGGAAGCACAAACGCAGTTGTAAAATAAGACATGCCTAAAAATAGCTGATTTAGGCCAACTTCACATTGCTGTTATTGAGAACCAAATACAGATGTAAAACAACTGAGGTCCATTAACATAATACAAGTACTATGGTGTCAGCAAAGTACAGTCCTTCCACAAACTATTAATTACACAATCCAATTTTGATCAAATGTCCATATTGTATATATACTTGGTCTTTAGTTGTGATGAATGGGCAAAAGTTTAATTCAGGCCACAACCTCCTTCTCCTGCTGCATTTGTTCTGAATAAATGATCTTGATTTCGTTTTTTAAGAAATACAAACCAATAATCAATAAAAAACAAAATGTACATCTCATCTCAAAAAACGTCAATTTTCCATGGCCACGCACAAACCCAACTTGCTTGCTTCCACCCAAAAGGCCAAGCCTTATATGGGCAACGGTCCAAAATATAAAAGAATATCGTATTCATTAGGTTTTAACACCATATATTCAGAAAAGCACAGTTCCCCATGAATCATCCACTCCTCTTTGTGCTGTACCTGGCAGTACCACTTGCAAACAATTATACATAAATAGTCCCTTTACTGCAGTGGAATTTGGCGGCAGTGCTTCATATGACACTTCTGCATGATCACGCAACCGGAATGTCTCCATCTTTCAGCAAGTTTTGCCTTGGTTGCCTTTGCCATCAGCAGCATGGTCGCGCCCGTCAGTTCTTCTTTGGCCGCTCAACAAGGATCACGGGCCATATCCCAAAAACAAACTGTTGAAAGGTGGAAGAACAATACGGTTAAGTATATCACTTGTGGCAGATCAAACCAAGCCCATTTTAAAAGACACGTCAATCCCACAGACGCAGCAGCCAGGTACAAAGATACTGGAAGGAGACAGGCGAGGACTCTCAACCGAGCACTCCCATTTTTGGACTGTGTGTCTTACCAAATGCAAGCATTACAGATTTCCTATGAAAAAGGGGACCCAAGCAAAACGTCTGTCCCACTAATGTATGCCTATATAGAATTCTGGGATTTTTGTTTAAAGATGGTAAGTATCGGATTCCACTAGTATCTAAAAGTCTTCAGATTTGGTCATGGAAAAGGTACATCACATCAACTCAACAATCAAATGCAAGTGCTCAGTATTGATCCGAATGTCACACTGTGCATCAATTTCCAAACCAACAGTAATGGAATTTAGCAAAGGAACCCAGCAGGAAATCACAAAATTATTGATATTTTATGCTACCAAGTTTGGGTTCATCAAATGTGCTCCGTAAAGCAGTAGTAGCTGGCAAGCCAAATGTTCAGCTCAGCTCCCATGCATTCCAAATTTGTGAGGGTACAAAGTATTATTTAAAAATATATTATGAAATATATGTTGACTTATGCTTGTGAAACTTTCAAATTACTAACAGAACACTAAGAGAATTTAAGATTTGACCCACAATGTTACACTGCTGATAGTAAAATATTAATGGGAAATGCTGCTAATCATTTTTATTTAACATTATTTAATAGGTGTCTAAAACAAGAGAATCTCAGGCACTTTTGGCCTGATCTATAAAGCTTTACTTTGGAACAACTTGGATAGATGCTGGGAAGCATCTTAGATATAGACTAACACTTTTATCACATTTATTACAAAGGATAGCACTTTGAAAAACGTAGATTTTCCTGGTTTATGCATTAAAATATTTGTGAATTTCAATTGCGCACAAACATCTTAAAGCTGTTCTGAGAAAGAAAGCTCAACAGGACTCAAGTTTATTGCATTAACCACAGTTTCCTGGGAACTTTAATAAGGATTTTAAAAATATATATTTTTATTGTGTTTCAAGTTTCAGGAGAAACATACAACCTGCAAATAGTAACGGAAGATCGCACATCGGTCAGTCATGAGAAGTCTAATTATCACAGACTCAGTGGTCACACATGTCAGAAAACATCGGGTGTAACGGTAAGTGTTTCTCTTCCCCTGGTTTACTAACAGTAGCTCAGTTCCCACGAGGCACTCTCGTAGCGGGGCCCCACAGGACACTGCTAATTCCGCTTCCCGTCATCCGAAATCTGTGCATCTTCGTCTCGATGGGCTATACCATAGTGATTCAACCAGCTACCCCAGATCTTACTGAATTTCCTTGGGCACCCTCTACTCTTGTATGTGACTTTCAGCCGCCATGTACAGGTCCATAACTCTCCTCCATTCGTGGAGTGTCTTGTGTACCCCAATGTCCTGCCACGTCCCTCTTTGCTACCATTAGCCCCAGGGGGCTAAAGAGAAATTGAGGTCTGTCCACATCAACATTGCATGGGATGCCCAGAAGGATGAACTTTGGGTTCACTGGAAGGGATACCTTCAGTACAGCATTCAGCTCTATAATTATCGCACCGCAGTTTAACTGTATGTTAGGGCAGCCCCATAGCATGCTTAAAAACTCTCCCACTGCAGTCTGGCAGCACTGGCAGCTCGGGTTCTCAGCCTGATCCATTTTATGTAGACTGGCTCTATCGTAGTATGTCCTGTGAAGGATTTTATACTGAATGAGGCGCAATCTGGCTTTGATCGCCACTTCTGCATCAGGGCCGCCTCCCAGTCCACGTCCTCCATAGTACCCAGCTCATCCCCCCCAGGTCTCCCTAAGTTTGCCAAGAGTGTCAGGCATGTTATGGTTCAGCGTCTTGTAAGTGAGTGACACTGCCTTGGTCAAAAGCGCTTCCAGAAGTACTGCCCCTCAAGTGGAGCATATTCTGGTAGGTCCATCCCTGCCACTCCTTCCAGCCTCTATGCATGGCGCAGCTGGGCATATTTAAGAAATTGGGATCAATGTAACTTGATGCCGGTACAGAAGGTGGAAAAGGATTTGAGATCGCCCTTATCAATGACATCCCCAACAGTGGAAATCCCCAGCGTATCCCAGGTTTCAAAACCCTGTAGCTTATCCAGTTCCTTGAGCCAGTTCCCTTTCCACAGCAGAGTTGCCATGGTAATCGTATGAGCCCACCCCAGTGTCCTAGTTGCTCTTTACCACAATTCCATGGTAACTCGTGTCATGGGAAGCAACCTAGGTGTTCCCTTTCTTCCATATATATATAGTGCAAGAACGTGTGGGGTGTCAGTGTTTCCCATTCTAGTCTGTATGTGGGGTGATCCCCAAGCCACATGTATCCAGTTGTTAATGGGAGTCAGATGCGCTGCCTAATAATAGGCTTCAATATCCGGCAATCCCAACCCACCATTGTATGGATTACGCTCTAGTGTCCTTAGGGCAATCCTTGGGTGCCCCCTTAGCCACAACAGTGATTGTAGTTCGAAGTCTATTTCCCCGAATATTGTTCTGGGAAGAGGGTGATTTGTATTCTGGAGGACATATAGAAACTGAGGCAGAGTAATGATTTTAAATATGGCCACCTGGCCCATTATGGTGAGGGACAGGTCTCTCCATCTATCCGCATCCTGCTTAAATTTGTTCAACATCTGTAGAATGTGGTGTGTGTGGCAGACCCCAGCATGGGATGTGAGAAAAAAAACTAAGATATTTAAAGCCTTCCGTGGCTACTTGTAGGTCCCCTGGTAGGCAAGGTCACTCCACTATGCATCGAGGGCTGTGCAGTACAGATTTGTGCCAGTTGATCTTCTAGACTGAAAACCGGACAGTCGTCCATTATTTGGAATAAGGTAGGAATCGTGGTGTTGGGTTGTGTTACAAATAGGAGAATGTAGCCCGCACACAGGGATACCTTCTCCTCGTTAGGAGTAGCCCTGAAGCCCTGTACCCAGGGTGCTGTCTAATCATACACGCTAAGGGTTCCACTATCAACGTGAACGTGAGTAGGGACAGGGTGCACCCCTGTCTAGTCCCGCTACCAACAGGGAAGTCCTGGGATAGCCTGCCATTAACCCGCACAGCCTCTCTGGAGGAATTGTATAATAATGTCACCCATTTCCTAAAGTGTGGGCCAAATCCAAATTTGACCAGAGTGGAATCTAAAAAGGGCCCGTGCACCGCGTCAAATACTTTTTCTGCATCTAACGACAGGAAGACATATGGGGTGTCGCAGTCCTCGACAGCCATCAACCAATTGTGTGTTCTGCAGAGATTCCATTGAGTGGCCCGGCCGGGCATAAACCCAGACTGGTTAAAGTGGACGAGGATCGTTAGTATGCGTAAAAGTCACGTTGCCAAAATTGTCGCTAGGATTTTGACCTCTGTGTTCAATAAGGAAATGGGGCAGTAAGAGTCACACCTATCCCTAGGTTTACCTTCCTTATGTATGGTCACTATTGTGGACGTCCGGAGGCCTAATGAAATTATGCCCTTATTATATGCGTCTTGATATAGGGCTAGTAGGTTGGGGTTCAATAAGTCTTTGCATCGTTTATAGAGCTCAGTAGGTATTGTGTTCGGGCCTGGGGTTCTTCCTGGGCGCAGCATAGCCACAGCCTCCCTCGCTTCCATGAGTGTCCGACCTTCATCCAGCCCTTTCATGTCGTCCTCAACCAATATGGGGGTCTGAATGTCTTTTAGATAGTCATCAATAGAGGCTGAGCCACTAAGTGGTCTCATTCCGTAAAATGCTTTATAGTGTGTGGCGAATGCTGTCATTATCTGCTCGTCAGTGGAGTAACTCTCTGGTAGTCTACAATGGATCTTTCCCATCTAGCCTCAGCTTCTTTCCTGCTCAACCAAGCCAACTGTTTTCCTGCTTTGTCACAGACCTCGTAAAGTCGGTGTAGAGTAGCTAGCCTCTGTTTAGCTACATTGTGAGCCAGGTCACGGTATTCCAATCTAAGGGCTTCTAATTGCCGGGTAGTCAATTGGTCTGGCGTGGCTATGGCTTGCCTTTCTAGGGCAAGTATCTGGTGTTCCAGCTGCTCTAGTTTCTCCCTACCCTTTTTCTTTTCTCATGCTATACGGTTTTGGGCCCTGTCTTGCAGTACCATTTCATAACCTTTAATAAGGCTTTTGAACCGCCATTCATCCTAAAGAAATTTACAAGGGTAAATTATACTTCCAGGCTCACAGAATAAGAAATGGTTGGATTTTGCCCTTGTAAAAAGTGGTTTTGAATTTCCTTGTGGGCAAATGTACTGCTTGGGACAGGTTTGTGGGGGCTCATGAGTAGGTCCACCAGTAATATTTGATGAACCTAGAATGGCTTTGTTCCGGACAGGAGTACGCATTTGAATATCTGATGCCTGTTTCGGGTTATGGAGTATGCCCCTCATGCTTTCCCCAGATCGGTATGTATGGTCCTGGATCTGAATAAGGCATCTGACTCCCTCGACTGGAGGTACCTTGTGTGTTCCTCCAACAGATGAGTCAGACGTATGCTCAAGTTTATTCAACTGCTTTGCACGCTTCCTTCAGTGAAGGCGCTTCTTGGCCAGCATATCTTGGACACTATCACTATCTACTGGAGCACCAGAAAGGCCGTCCATTTTCCCCTCACATCTTTGCACTGGCAATGGAGCCAATTGACATTCGTTTACGCAGCGAAAAGGTTGCCGGAGACATCCCCCTGGAAGACAGAATGAACACTGTATCCCTTTATACAGATTATGTGCTGTTATACTCAAAGGTTATCGCTGCAGGCTGCACAGACATTGTGATAACCCTAGGTGTCTTTCACAAAGCACTGGGCCTACAGGTTAACTGGCAGAAATCCTGCCTCTTCCCTTATGCTCCACTGCTCCAGAAGGGACACTGTATTAAGGCATCAGTATGCTCCAGCGGCAGCGACATACCTTCTAATACGTGTCTATCATGAAGATTCAATTTTGCTTGATGGTAACGTGATGCATGCTGCCACAGTGCTCTGGAGCCAGATATCGTTCTAGTGGTCGCTACCGCTGGCAGGGCAGGATCGGTCTAAGATAATCATACTCCCTCGATTATTTTTATTTTTCACTAATCTGCCAATCCATCGGTCTGTAACATTCTTCCGTATTGTTGATACCTTTCTGGGAGCTCTGATCTGACGCAGAGCATGGCATAGGGTTGCATTAGCTAAGCTTCGAAGTCCCACTGACATGGGCAGTCTGGATGTTCCCCATTGTGAACATTACAATCTTGTTTCTCAGCTACAGAGGCTTTGCTGCTGGGTCACTAGTGCCTGCCTTGAAGACACTGTAACAGCATTGGAACCATGAATACCTGCCAAGGTGCTCCAGCTCTTTTGTTCAGTGGGGCAATCTGCCCGGCCCTCCCCCCATCTATTAGAGGTAATTTACATTTACTATTGCAGAGCCTTGATCCTCAGAGCGCGGTTTCTCCTTTGTGCATCGGCCATCCTACTCCTGAGCATATTGGGTGCGCTATTGCCAACCTGAAGCAATGCCATAGCCAAGCCTGGAGACCTTAGGCCACCTTTTCCAGGCCAGACACTTACGGACACATACTCACCTTTGAAAAGCTTAGGGAAAAATACAACATACCTCAGGGCCAATTTTTTACTTATACCGCATTAACTTATTAATTGAGATACTGCTGGCATGTCACAGCTGAAGAACTTCCTTTGCATGCGGTAATGCAAGTGGTACACACTATGGGCACATGCTGGCACTTCATTAGGTGGCTGGCTAAGGTGCTTGTTGCCCACACGCTGTTCCCCTATTCCAGACAGATAGGGAGCAGAAATCGGTAGAGAGTTCAACAACAGTGAATGGGGCCATATACCGGCTCACCCCGCTGCGGTATCTAGCAATATAGTTCTATGTTCTGCATAGTATCTTCTTGACCCCATGGAAGAGAAGATCATTCTTTCCGGGAACAAATGCTTGTTGTCCTCGATGTCCGTTATTAAGTTTGGAAATGCAGCATTTGTTTTTGACATGCCCAGGGTTGGCCCCTTTTTGAACATCGGTAGTGATCAATTAGGCCAGCTATCAGGGCATAGCAACCTGCGTAGTGGGGATGTTTGCACCCTATGTTTTTTCAAAAGCTCCAAAAACACAATGCATCGACTCGTTTCCTGGACTTATATCTTTTGCTGGCAAGGCGCTCTATCAAATTCCTGTGGAAGGCCACTATGCTTCTTTCAGCTCTGCGTTGCTTCGCTCAGTCGTCTTTTGGGTTGAAGCGAGTATGCTACTCTGGCACGAAGAGATTAGGGGGCTCCTGAAATAGCTCTTTTGCTGGGACAAGCTCATTGCGAGTTAACAGGCTCAAACCAAAGACAACACCAAGCCTGGGCAAAGCACTACGCTACGCTCGCGTAGTTTGCGAAGTTCGCGCTACTTCGCACTACGCGAACTGCACGTAGCACAGTGCGAACACGCGTAGCGTAGTGTTGCGTAGTGCTGCGGTCATTTTTTGCTTGCTCGCGGCCCTCAACGTCAAGTTGGCGACCGCGAGCAAGCAAAATGACATTCCGGCGAGACTTTTTCCTTGTTCGCGATCAGCAACATCAAGTTGGAGATCGCGAGCATGGAAAATGAACATCCCGGCGAGATTCCCAACGCGAGGAGGTCAGGTTTCTCATTGCAAGTGGTCGCGTATGCTCGCGACCGCTCGCGATGAGAAACTACCAGTTCGCGTTGAGAAAGCTGCCGCTCGAGTAAAAATCTACTCGAGCAGCAGAAAACTACAGCTCGCACTGTGCAAGATGCCATTTTCAATGATTGCACAGTGCCGGTTGCTTGTCTGCACTGTGCTATCATTGAAAACGACATCTGGCACAGTGCGAACAAGGTACTACGCAGTTCGCGAAGTGCTACGCGTAGCTCGCGTAGTGCGAACTGCACTTTGCGTAGCTTCGCGAAGTGCTACTTCGCGAACTACGCCCAGGGTTAGACAACACCTTCCCTCTGCAGAAGTGCCATCATGTACCAAACATGCTATCTCTTAACTACTGCCACCCCTGCTTAGAAGCAACTATTTGTCACTGTTACTTGCTCCCTTCCTCATGTGGGCACATGCAAAACCCTAAGTAGTCTCAACTCCCTATTTGCATGGCTTTTCCCCTCTCGTTACGCCACTCCACGTGGCAGGAAGAGTCAACATTGTTGTATTGAGTGCATGTAATCCACACTGTTTCTTTCCACAGTAATGCTTATGCTGATCCAATCGTTCATACACTAACTTGTATGTTACTAGCTGTATGATTGTACTAATGCAATAGTTCAACAAAATTCAAATTATTCAGTGCTGTTCTATGATAATAGCTGGACCTGCTGATCCATCAAGTTCCACAGAACAGAGCCATCCACACCGATATGCATTGCAGGATACAACGCTAAAAAGTCCTTGAAAACAGAATGGGAAGTGAAAACATCCTATATGCCCGTCCAAAGGACCAGGAACTAGCTGGTATAGAATCCTTTAAGTGTTACCGCCTGCTGTCGATCTACTTACTCTGCCGGAAAAGTACCTTCACGTGTAATGGATCTACTGGGTTGGACCACAGTAACTCAGTCTTTGACTTCCAGTTCGATGCACATTCTGTACAGGGAAATAGTCACTGCAGGTCATCAAGCTCCCACCATTCTTTGAGGATAACCTCTCAAATAGCAGGAACAAAGGGATTCTAGAAAATTGAATGTGGCCGATATTGTTGGTCATTGAGGACAATGGTGTAGATCCACAATAATGGGAAGCCTACACATGTGCCGGACATTGACACAGCCATAATGTGGCCCCAACTAAGCCAGGGATTTACAAGGAGGAGATGAACACATACTATTGGTCCAGGCAGGACTAGAACAACCAGCACAGATAAGATGACCCCCGAGGAAGAGCTTAGATAAGCCTTTTTCCAATAACGCAAAGGGAGACCCGTTTCCAAAGGACTCAGGCAATAACTGAAATTTGAATAGGTTGAAGGTCATTTTGTATTGGCCCAAGCCTGGGCCTAATTCTTTTAAAAAGAACTAGAAATGGAAATTATAAGATTGGCACCTTTCTCAACATAATGAAGTACCTCATTCAGTGTGGGAGCAGAACCATATAGTAATAGTTCTCACTGTTTTATGTTTATTAATTTTGAAAACATGCTTAATCATTTAGTGTGAAAGAGGGACCATATAGTACTAGTGCTTACTGTTTTACATTTACTAGTTTAAAAAGCATGTTTACTTAAATGACATTTTGTTAGTATTACACCGAAATGAATAACACTGCCTAATCATTTTTATTGCAAGCCTAGCTAAGGAAGGAAAATGTATTTAATATAGTGAAGAGCCTACTAATAAACACCCTACCTTCTCCTTCCTTTATGATTATGCAGCAAGCAAAATGTACTATTTTCAAGTTAAATGTTATTTTGAATGCACTTGATGTAATAACTTACCTTCACTTTTGGCCTGTATTTAAGGTAAAGTGTTCTTGTGTATAGGCTGCAAGAAAAATAATTGATTTTATACTTTTAATACACCTAAATCAAAAATGCACTGAGTAACAGATATTAAAAAAAATAGGCACATAACATTTGCATGCAATATTACTATGCTCAGTCAGACCTCAGGGCTCTATATCTGTAGGCACTTAAAAGCAATCAAAGACAATAGGTAAATCAGAATCAGATTTAACAATTTCCATTTATAGGAACCAAAAATGCAGGTTCTTGATTGAAAACATGGAGAGCATGCCTTTTTTGAGACCCGAAGTTCAAAAGAAAATAAAAGGTTTAAACATCAGTATGTGCTACAATTCGGAGAGCAAGGCATCCAAAAAGTCACACAGTGGTATAAGAAACTCATCCTGATGGTCACATAGCAACTGGAGAGTTTATACAAGTGACCAGACGTAACATAGTTCTCTTTGGGAGATAAAGTCTAAATTTACGACCGTTATGGTGATTCCCTATTTGATAATGATACAATACTTATAAAGTGTGAAGGTCTGTCTGACTAGTGCGTCCCAGCGCTAAAATAGTTACTGTCAGAGAGATCTAATGAAAGATCTTGTACAGAGTGATACATGATACAATAAACGTAGGAATTTAAATCTGATGAGTACGCTACATCAAAGGCCACTGGAATTCTAAATTAAGCATCATATAACTCTGCATGTTATATATGCTTGCTAACACCATCCTATTAGAAGCTCATTAACTAATCTGGCATTCTCAACCAACCTACAACTCGGCAATCAAACGCATCTTCTGGGAAGTGCGTCGGCTAATCTGACATTCTAAAACCAAACCACAACTAGTGGCAGGACAAGAGCAGCAAATCTATGAAAGGAAAAATAATTGTCCAAGGATTTACATTGTGAAATGACAGGGAAAATAAGATCAGATCACTGACTCAACACGATATTATGAAGAAGAATGCTCATCACCTTGGAATATAGTAAGGTATTGGACCTCAAATTGGTGAGACGGTGAGTCATAATATCCTACCAAAATTTACACTGCTTTCACCATAAGATATTTGTGTCCTATATCATGAATGTCCTATTCAGCTGACATAACACATGATCCTGTTTTGTACATTAAATCGGTTCCATCAGAACAAAGATGCTTTAACAATATTTCTAAAGCTTACTGATTTTTTTAATGTCTAGGCATCATCTGGGAGTGAACTCCTAAATTGAAAGATGCTTGTGTCAAAAATGGTCTACCAGCAAAGGACATTTCAGATATGTAGAACACTAAGTTTAGAGTCTGGAATTCCATCAATGACCATAAATTGTAGTCTTTGAAGCTCAACTGAACAAAAAAGGACTACAACTCTCACAATCTAATACATTATTAAATGAAAGCCCAGAATCTGTAAATTATGTTGACACACATTTATGGAAAGATCTGGTGAACCTAGTTACACTGTAGTTCAGTATGATCTAGTTTTACTGATTACATTTACCACACCAAATATTTGGTGCTTATGATGGAGTTCCATCACTTTTTTTGATTACCTCCTTTAAAAGGTTTTTAATGTGTACCCCGTTGGTATTTTGCAGCCGCATTGATGAAAAATCACAAAGTCACTATGCTACAGTTTCACTATTCTGCTTACCTAACACTTTCTTTACCCTATAATGATATTTGCCTACAGGCAGGAAGAGTCCCATACAAAAATTGTTTTAATGGGACATGAAGTAGATAAGAAATTAATGACTTACTCCAATTAGGCAGTTCAGTTGTAAACAATAAAAGAACAGCAGCAAATGCCTTGTCCCAAATGTGGAGACAGATGTATAAACAACTGGTCACAGATTGCAACCAGTCAAAAACTTTTTTATGAAACTGACTTAAGCTTTAATAGGTCGGTTCCTAAAATTTCAAATTGTCATGGGTCACAATCCGACCTACCTTATGATATTAAATCGTGACTCACTACAACTGGAGGCCTTAATAGGAATGATGGAGACCACCATATTTCTATTCGCTTTTAAATAAAGCAAACATTTTTGTTTTTTAAATGCTGCCCATTTTGTTGAAAGGAAATGGGGCTATGTTTAAAAAAGAAGTGTTTTGTTTCTTTTTGTTTAAGATTCGGCATTGATCCTCTGGACCAATGCTCATGCTTTAAGAAACCTTTTTAACATTCACAAAGGGGAAGGAGTCCCAAGGAGAGCCCTGGACCTTTTGCTGTTGGCGAACACATTTCTATCTCCTTTAATTTGGCAGTAAATGTTCAATGATCTGGAACAAGATACTGCATGCAAAATATATATATGTAAAACACCAATTCGGTATTTGGAAGGGATGTCTACAACACGCCACTTCCAGATACAGAATCAGTATTAATTTGGAATCCCATTGAAGGAGTAAGGAAAATGGTATTAGTACATAGAAAAAAGCATTTTAACAGTTGAAAAGGCAGAATTTGAGCATTTGCGACTGTTACTAGGCTTAAAATATCTTGTCCTAAGTTCTTTAAAACAAGCATTTGCAATGCAATAGGTCTCGCATTACTGAAAGTTTGAGCTATTGGCACTGCAAATAATAATGCACCACCAATAGCTCAAACGTTCTTTAATGCGAGACCTGCTGATTGTAAATGCTTGTTTATTACTAGTTATAGTGAGAGGGGAAGGTGATGCGCATAAAGATATGACTTCCAGATATCTGGAAAATTGAATTACGTGTGATGAGCTGCCGTGGAGGCAGGCAGGAGCGTAGCTTGTTCAATAAGACAGTTGGGTGTGAGCTTCAGATTTACCAACAATTAAGCTGACATCATGAGAAGCAGTGCATGAGGGGGGCTTCAGGGTCAGAGAAGGGAAAAGGGATTAGCGCCTGGGTGGTAGCTGTTTTTGGTGCTATGGTGACCGGCGCACTCCCCGCTGTTAACGCCTGGATGGTAGCTGGTGTTGGTGCTACGGGGACTGGGGCGCTCCACGCTGTTAGCGCCTGGGTGATAGCCAGTGTTGGTGCTACGGTGACCGGTGCACTCCCCGCTGTTAGCGCCTGGATGCTATCTGGTGTTGGTGCTACGGGGACTGGTGCGCTCCCCGCTGTTGGCGCCTGGGTGGTACCTGGTGTTGGTGCTACGGGGACCGGTGCACTCCCCGCTGTTAGCGCCTGGGTGGTAGCCAGAGTTGGCGCTACGGTGGCCGGTGCGCTCCCCGTTGTTAGCGCCTGGGTAGTAGCTGGTGTTGGTGCTACGGTGACCGGTGCACTCCCCGCTGTTAGCGCCTGAGTGGTAGCTGGTGTTGGTGCTACGGTGACTGATGCACTCCCCGCTGTTAGCGCCTGGGTGATAGCCAGTGTTGGCGCTACGGTGACCGGTGCACTCCCCGCTGTTCGCACCAGAGTGGTAGCTGGTGTTGGTGCTACGGGGACGGGGGTGCTCCCCGCTGTTAGCACCTGGATGGTAGCTGGTGTTGGTGCTACGGTGACCCATGCACTCCCCGCTGTTAGCGCCTGAGTGGTAGCTGGTGTTGGTGCTACGGGGACTGGGGCGCTCCCTTCTGTTAGCTGGGTAGTAGCCTATGTTGGCGCTATGGGGACCGGTACGCTACCAACTGTTTGTGCCTGAGGGGTAGTCCGCAGTCTTGGACGTGTTGCAGACATCAGCTTGTGGTAGTGTGCAGATAGTGCTTGAAGCAGAAACATGTATTGCTTACCTCTGTAACACATCCAAACGGGTCCTCAAAACGGCGTCCCTTGTATGTTAGGGGCTGAAAACATGTACATTTGCATCTATGAATGATGCTTTTTTGAATAGCAGTTTGTGAAGCGATCGCTTTTGTAAAACATCGAAGCCCGCGGGTGCTGCGCGCGCGTGCCACAAAAGCCATGTGGTTTCAATTATCACGCCCGTGTCTGGGCACGATAATTGAAAACACATGTCAGCAATGCGCGTAATAGACACCAATAGGCCATGGGTGGAGCAATGCGCCTGCCTTTGGCCTATTGCATGCTCTCTTAAAAAAAAACATGCACGCAAAGCCCAAATGCGGAAGCCAAAAGGAAAAGTACACTCAGGAGCGTGTGCAATTCCTAAGTATGTTTTCAGACCCCCTACAAAAGGTCTCTTGCTGCGCGAGTGCAGAGACCTAAACATGTATTCTTTATCCTAACCGTACAACCAACAAGCCACTTAAACATGGTGAAAAGGCTACACTCCATACCACGAGCACTAAATGTGAGCACAAAACTTGCTGACTATCTTGCTGCATCAATCAAATAGTGTAAAATTCCATGTAGGATACCCAAGCCCCTTCTTCCATCACCAAAAGATTTGGAAGTGCTGAAAGTGTTTTGGACCAGTTGCTCAGGGCCCATAGTAGGTTGGCCCTGGGACATTAGGAGTAAAAGGCCTCAACCCCTATGGTTGGCCCCAGTCACCTCTGCTTGCCCTGTGGCTCTGAGATCTAACTTAAGAATTAAGAAGGGAGAGAGTAGGTATCCACAGATTCTAATTCTGTTAATCAAGATCTACCATTTATACCTAAATAAGTACATTTTGAGCACCCACATTTAAATCGCAAAAAACTGTCAACAAAAATATAGCCTAGACAGTGAGAACTCTACAAACTCAAGTTGGTATTCCAAACAGGTCAAGTAGGAAGAAGAGAGACATTTCCTGTGATATTCTGCAGACCAAAGACCCCGGCAGCCTTTTATCAAATGAACATCATAATTATTGCACAGAAAGGCATAAATTGTCACAGGGGAACCCCCACTCTGTAGGTTCAGAGACTCCACTGAGGTTGCGTAGTAAAGCTGGCAAAGAAATGCCAAATTTGTACCTGAAAAGAATATGCAAGTAAGAGCCAAGGCCAGTCAGTATATGCCACCATGCATGAAACTGTGTCACAGCTCCCAGGACAGGGGGCATCTTCTGTCGTAGTCCTCTGTTAGAAAAGAAGACGAGATACATTTGAAGTACAAAACGGAGGCAATAAGAACCAGATGCATAGATTTTACAGAAACAAAATAATTATTTTCTACCATGGAATACATGCCTTCTGTCACCACCATAAAGATTGGCTGCACACTGGGTGTTCAATTATTTGCCTTGGATTTTTTTTCTGGGTTTTACCAACTATATTCCATGCATGCATTTAACTCTTTCACATATGATAAAGACACTGTAAAGGGCACTCTGTGCTTTCACACAGTTTAACAAATGCTTCAGTAAGCAAGGATGGTCCTGGACTTGCATCCAGTTGCAGACTGCATTGCTGACTGGGTAGAAATTCCAGCTTCAGCCATTTCACTTGGTACTTTCTCAAGTGAGTATGCTGGATGTAAAAAACTCAAAACAGTCAATCTATTTCTTTTCAATTATTTGGAAACTGGCCAACACCTCATGAAACGCTTGAGGCGTACAAGATAGTATCAGGAGAAGGCTTTGTGAAATTTGATCTGATCTATGTGTTCTTTACAGTTGAAGGAAGGGAAAGGACACTTGGCGTGCCGTAGTCTGTAGTATTGCCCAACAAAAAATAATATCTCCATTTATACATTGTTATTATACACCTTTACAGGTTTATTTGTATTAAAACCCCATAAAACCATTACCGTAATCCTCAATAATAAAAAAGCAACTAAAAGTCATGCAAGACTTGAATACAATTATAATGAAATAATTAACACAACATTCATAACATTTACAAAATGTTCTTGAACATTTTTGGAATTTCATTTGTTTTGGGAGAAGGAACCAAATAGCATAACAGTTTAATATAACAGTACACAAGTTTCCCATAAATGAAGAGCCAGAGAGACTAGTAAGAGCTATTATTCCCAGCAGTTTCACAAGAAAGCATTAGCTCCTACTATAAGCCAGCTCCTAGACTGTAATGTGCCAGAGAAGAACCAGATACAAGGAAGATCTAAGGTACAGCCCCAACAAATTATGTTTGAACCAAGGATGTGATGCACAACTGTTAGAAGGTGGTTCTGACACTATGGGCCGCCCGGATTTTTCGCTTTTGAGCACCTTATTGTTGAGCTTTTACTGTGGGGGAGCCTCATAAGTTGGGACTCACCCACAGTGAACTCAGGATGGAAGAGACATGCCAGGGAAAGTCAGTGTGTTTTACTGTGTTTTCACTTCCTTATTCTCCTATGGGAATGTGGAGCCAGGGGCTAGATTAACTTCAATTAGGCCTACAGATTCCAGACACGCACTTAAGTCCAATGTAGCAAATGTGAAAAGAAGTATTCTGCAGAGTCCAAAGTCATATTTGTACTGCTTTTGGGTCATCCAGAACTGTCATATTTCTCTGAGCCAGCCATGACCAGACCCAGGCTGAGGGCTGACCTCGGCTGGAGGGATTGATAATCTTTCTTCCACAAGCTAGGGCCTCCTCTTCACGAAGAGAAGATGGGAGGGGCTATAGGCTCATCAATTAGCAGCTGTCACTGGGTGCCAGGCACCAGGCTGCACCAAGGAGGGAAGGCAGCGTGGAAGGAGTTGGGTTTCAGAGGCCATGTGGCCAGAGACACTGGACGACGCCATTTTGAACAAACCCAGAGGCTGGACAAGAAGGAGGGAGCAGGGGCAGGAAAGTGATGTGTCGCTGTTTGATAGGACCAACAGGGACTTCCTGCCAGCCCCCTACTCAACTTTTAAAAAGTGCTTGCACAGGAAGAGAAGCTCTCTCTGGGGTGTGATCGGCGGAGGCTGAAGGTGCTGGAGCCTGGCGCAATGGGCAGTTGGAAGGAGAGACCCCCTGACTGCCCCCAGGACCCAAACAGCACCAGAAGAAGAGTCCAGGACCGGTGCGCAGGAGCAGTGGCCTCTGCGCAGGGAGAAGTGAGGCCCCGAAGGAGAGCCAGGCGAAAGGCTGGTGCAGGAAGCCAGTGAAGACCGTTCCCTGCAGAAGGCACCCTCTTGGAGACCCGGAGGGCGAAGGAGAGTGCTCTCAGTGGCTGGGGGGCGCCACCAGGAGCAAGAGGACGCGAAAATGGAGGCGATCGGACCCCTGGGGGCTGAGATATGCCCCCCAGAAGGTACACAAACTTTGACATTTTATGCGACCGACGACGAAGCACGTGGGGCTCTGCCGCCGGTCTGGAAACTGCCCCCGGGGTGGGTCAGGTCCCGGGGGCTGCCCCACAAGGAAGGAAAGTCAGGGTGCGCCGTCTCGCACCCCGTGAAGGTTCCCCGCGGGACGCCAGAAGCCCACCCTGGCCCCCGCCGATGCTGAGTGAGGGGGGAGCGCCGTCGCGCTCCCCGGGAAGGTGGCCCTTGGCAGGGGGCCAGGAGCCCACCCTGGCCCCCACCAATGCTGAGTGAGGGGGAGTGCCGTTGCGCCCCCCCTGAAGATGTTCGGGGGCCCGGGACCCCATCCCCGGCCCAGAGGGTGGAGAAGGTGGGGGAAGTGCCGTTGCACTCCCCCCAAAGAACCGCTCCATGGAGGATGCGGCGTGTCTGCCCGCTGGAGCGGGCAGACGAGAAGAGTCGTGCCGGCTACCACGGCAGCACGTGAGGGTGCTGCCGCGGGGAGCCGGCGGGGGCAGCCGGGGGTGGGCTCACCAGGCTGCCCCCCATCTCAGAGGCATGCGGGGATCCCGGGTGGGACCAGGACCCCGAACACGAAGAGAGGAGGCGCGAAGGGCCCAGGTGGGACCGGGCCCCCCACCGAGGGAGGAAGATGCGGCAAAGCCGCCGGCACCACTAGCGCGGCTCTCCCCGGCACAGCGGGAGAGCCGCTCATCTTTTATGCATAGAAAGGAGCTGGAAGCGCCCCATAATGCCTTGCAAGGCATGGGGAGAACATCGTTTTTGGCGCCTGGTGGCCCCCAGAGGAGGAGGTCACCCTCATGTGTGAAAGAAAGTGCCTGGGGGCTGCAGGAGCACCGCAGCCTCCCCCAGCCTAAAGGAGAACAGTCCCCCCATAAGTTTCATGGGGCATCTGAAAGAATAACCCCTCAAGGGCTCAGCCAGCATTTATCACCTTCTGGGCTGGGACGTATGTTCTACAGCTGAGGGTGTACTACGAAGTGCATCATGGAGTGAAGAGCTGAGTTGGGGATGTCTGGAGAAGGGCATCCCCTGGAGGTGAAGTGGTGTAACTGCACTGAAATGCATTTACTAAATGGTTATTTGTTTCAGAGGGACTGAAATTCATTTGTTTAAGGTGATGTGCTGGTGTAAGGTGATGTCATAAGCCAAGTGGGGTTATGTTGCCAGACAGTCCTGCTAGGGTGTCTGGCTGTATATACGTAATCCTGTGATTTCATATGTGAAGCCTTTAGGGGCTGTGATTGCAATGCATTCAAATGATCAACTAAGGTGATCGAGTACTGTCATTCTAAGGTATGCGTAAACATGGATTCTTGCTGCTGCACTTAGGTGAAGACCCCAGACTGCTAGCCCTCAAGTAGGAGATGCTCAGTCAAGGTCATGTGTCCCAAGGCTGGTTTACCCCTTTTTAATGCTTGTTGAGGTAATGGGGTGGGTCGCCACTGGGATGTTCAACTAACTGCATTGGGGGCAAGTTGATGTGCATACATGGGAGTGGCGGTACTAGACCCCACCCCTCCTGCGGGAGGGGTGGAGATGTTATGCAATGTCACAAAGTAATTCCAACAGCTTATGTATATTTGTAAATTGGTGCATAGTATTGAGTAGTGTGTGTGTTTAATAAATGTACTCTTACTTTTATAAAGCAAAGTACAGACTGGACAATCAATTATTGAGTGTTATTTCTGCGCACCTGCAAATGGCGATTACTAGCCCACACCACCTCCCTTGATTAAGCCTCAGACTGCTCTGCAACGCTACCCTCTGAGAGTCAGGCGCTACAATCGGTTGTTTGGTTCCCAGTGAAGGACAAATGTAGTCATGTTATTTGTGAGGCCTCACAGATGCTGCTTCGTTTTCCAACAACAACCCTATGTAGAAAGTAGATGCTGAAAGTTGACCCATCAGGATAGTCCACATAATTAGGCGTCTAAGTTGAGATGGTGATAAATGCTCGAATGTCCCATTCTTCATGCATATGCCACGTTACATTGCATGCCATTACAACGCAAGTCGTAACAATGACTTGCTGTAGGGGGCGCTGGATTTTGGAATAGTATAATTTACTATTGTAATGGCATGCGATGTAACGTGGCAAATTCATGATCGCGATTTAAAAAATTGTTTTCAGCAGCAAATAAACAATTCCCATCACATTGTCTGTCCCCAAGGTTGCGCCCCATAAAGTGAGCCACCAAGACACCGAGCATTATAAACAGTCAAAGCAGCTGTATAGGCAAAGCCTCCATACTTGAAGTTGAAAAACTCCAAGCTGGCTGCTTCTGAACTCTGAATATTTCTGGGGCGCTTCCCAACTGTTTGATTACTCAATTAATATCTGGCAAGTGGGGCAAACTCCAACACTTGAGCCAAAGCAATTCCTTTATGAAAAATCTTTCAGTTTTTTTGCTGAGGCCACAGCTCGTCTCTTAGACTTTTTCACCTTAAGGCGTTTAGATCTAGTGCAGAACCTTTTGAACCCTGGCAGAAGAAACTCGAGGCAGGTTTCTGTGCAAGCACATAAAACAGTACTGGCAAACTGGCACTTTGTCCATTCCCAATTTTGAAACATCACACTATATTACCTAGGAGGCAGCATCAAGACCCATAATGACAATATTAAAAACAAGGGAAGCTAAAGTACAGCCTTGTCAAACTCCTTTAATGAGACTGAAATTCCTTGTATATTTTCTGTCCAGACCATATTGGGCACGAGGCTCTGTACTCAGAAGTACGCGGTCAGCTTCATCAGGCTTGGAACAAACTCCGTTGTCGACATGGTATTGATCAAGGTCTGTTCACCACCTCAAAGCAACTTTTCAATAAAAATCCTAGATAGATAGCCTGATTTCTTTTTAAGATGGAAAGATTGTATCCTAATCAACATTGAGATTGTGTGCTCAGTGGAGTACTTCCTTTATGGTACAGGGTGTAATGAGTGAACAGTTTGCAGGGGGATTCCAGCTGGAGTTAGTTCACTATATGCATTGAAGCTTCAACATTTGCTCTGTGGGAAGACGATTACATTTTTTAAGTAGTGAACACCTTACATTAGGTCAAAGAGTTAGATCCAGAGCTTTAGAGGCCCCATTGCATTGAGGTGTTAGATAATTTTCTTTTTGCTTCAAAGGCCAATATCGGCTTAAAACAGTCCAGAATTCCAAAGATTTTACTAAATGTTTATGTTACAGTGTATAGTAGAGACTTTGATTCTCCACCTTTAAATAAGTAGTGAAATACAGCAAGTACTAATGACCTTGAGAATTTCAACCATTATTGTTATATCGTTCATTGTTTTAAGCTTCTGTGATTTCTTGCGTGCCACCTCAGTTCCTACCATCTTAAATCTAGCAATTGGACATGGAAGGGACCAGCAGGTCATTAAATCCAACCTTATGGAGGATCTGCTAGGCACAGCGTTCAGTTTTGCTTTTACTAAAGATACTTTCCCAAGAAAAGTTATTGAGATAGAAGGAAAACATTTTTAGGGGACTAATCTCCACCATGTATTCAAACATGGACTCACAGGTTAATCGCAGAGGGCGCCAAGTTTCTCGTGACTCCGATGACAGGGGGGAGACACTCATTTTTTCACATTTTTGGATTTTCCAAAGGACAAAGTCAACACTTTTTCTAGTGCTTTCCTTTGAGTTAATACTATTTTTCCATTTCTATTTTTGGTCCCTATACCAGACTGTCTTCATTTTGTGACTTTTTTCTTCATACCTTTTAGTCCTTTTAACTGACTTGTTTTAGGCCTTTTATATTCCTACGTGGAACAACTTCAAAGTACTCCAAATCATAGACTGCATAGATATCCTTAGTTCTATATATCCTACAAGATACGAGGATGAAATTATACCATCCACTACCGAAGTAATCCTACTTTAAAAACGTATCCACCATCCCTATAATTACCGATTTCTTACGACATGGTATATCAATGTGAAAAAAAATGTACAGCATTTCTGAAAAGGGAGACATTGTCCTTGATTATTTTGTAAACTATCAATCAAGAAAGGGGTTTTCATTCAACTGTGGGACCAAGTCAACAATAATCATCTCTTACAAAGATAACACCATACAGCTTTATACCATTGCAGCCCCAAGGGTTGATGAGGGGTGAAACACCAAAACTGGTCCCAGGATGCTTGTTTTCGGTTAAGGGAGGATCCGGCTTGGTAGCTCTGGCTGAACTGTTCCCATGAGGAGCAGGGTCAAGACTGATTCGCATATGGCGGGGCCCAAACTTGGGGGGCGTAGTGAGCAAAAGACCGATGGATTTAACCCAAATCTCGACTGGGGGGGGGGGTGAATGTTTGATTTATTCAACATTCTGTCCATCATTTGTTGCCGCAACACTTTTCACCCAAAGTGGTATGGGTATGCCCAGGTGTGGGTCCCTTGCTCGCTGTGCCACTGGATTCAAGCTAGCCTGGCAGATGAGGGGTGAAACCCCGAAACCGGTCCCAGGATACTTGTTTCCGGTCCAGGGAGGATCCAGCTTGGAAGTTCGGGCTGGACTGTTCCCATGAAGAGCAGGTTGAAGACTGATTTGCATATGGATGGGTCCAAACTGGGGTGGTGTGGTGAGCAAAAGAACGATGGGTTTAACCCAGATCTTTTGACTGGTGGTGAATGTTTGATTTATTCAACATTCCGTCCATCATTTGTTGCTGCAGCCCCAAGGGTACAGACTTACCCAACAACAAGTGCTACCCTTACATCCTACTCTTGAACGACCATTCGGCAACCTTCAACAATGCCAACCATCAATCCCAGATTAACATCCTATGAACTTGCATGGAATATATAGCCAAAGCACGCTGAACAATTAAATCAAAATGGGCCAATCTGCAAATGTTACATTGTTTCATCTGAAAAATACCACAATCAAAGACATCCACCGACTTAAGGAGTGCTTGAACAATATCTAAGCCTGGGTGATAAATGCACACTTCAAACTAAACCTGACCAACATCAATTGTTTATCAAAAACAACAGTAAATATGCAGAGTTACCACCCTGATGCAAAACAAAGACATTTGGAATCACTGTTGACGGTGAGCTCTACTACTGTGATCTCTACTACAAAGCACACAACCCAAATATAAAGCATAAACCCTTTCCTCCAGGAATCTGACTCTGTAACCATGCTTCAAGGTCCAGTCCTCTTCTAGTGGGATGGTGGCAACATCGAAATTGCCAGCATCCCATACTCCATATTGATCCCCACCAAATGTGTTCCATTCAGCAGCTAACAGACTTAAAATGACTCTAGAAATTAGATTACATCCCTTCGACACAGAGGGACATGCACTGGATGCCTCACTAGGACTACATTATCCTCCAGACCTGATGCATAACCTACAGGGTACAAACAAACTGTGCACCAGTCTACACTACAGAAAAACTACCACCTAGGAGTCCAGCACAACACAAGCAGTGACAATATGCCCAGACTTAAAATTTCAAAACAAATGAAAGAAAAACTCATTGGGCAAGCATTCTCAATATACACATCTAGGATCTGGACTCAAATCCCACAGTATACCAGACCTGTTATACCACCCAAGTAGTTCAGAGAGGCACTATAATGAACTCCATATTGATAAGATCATCACACACCCTCCTGTCTCAAGAACAAATATCTATACCTCCTACCACCCCTTCTGACAAACTACAATACTAAATCATTCCCTAGCTCTATGCCCTAGAACAAAACTTATCCCGCTTTACTATACATGGCACACCACTGCTTCATACCTAGCTTCATGCTTTATAAATACCACTTGATATGTAAATTAACATTCAATGTCTCAATACTTATGCACTTGTATTCCACTTTTTAAAACTGAGGCTGCAATTCTTTAGTTCACCACTGTTCATTGATTACATTCTCATGGTACTAATCTTTAGGATAGGAATGGGCAGTCTGCAAATCCATGCCAGACCGGGGAGCCATCTTTGTGGGATCTTAAGCGCATTTGTGGCCCACAAGCTCCTGCAAAGGATGCTCAGCAAGAAGGACTTCTTGGAACTCAAAGAAAAAACTATGACTTCCAACATGACGGGAACTACCCTAATATTTGACCAAGATCATGATAACAATTTTGAAATCTTTATATCATAGGATCCAATCTCCCTCAAGAGAGATGGTACTTGGAAAAGCAACCACAAACGATTTTAGAGATACTTTAGTATCAGCACAGACATGTCTATTGTCTAGTGCATAATGAGAATAAATAGCTTTTCATTATTGAGAAAGACATTCTCAATCCATTTTGTACAGCTACAGATATTTTCCAGAAACAAATCAATTCAATGCATGTTAGCATCTATCAAATAAGAAGCGATGAAAAACAAAAGCATATTCTGACAAACAGAAGAAATGGTATAAAAAGTTATCGTAAAACTCACCTCCATGTCTCACAGAAAATGTTGTCTATGTTCCAAAGTATAAACCCTAATAAAAATAATCCTAATGATGTATATGCGAGACCCCTAAGCCATGGGTACACCCTGTGGATACAAATAAAGATTGTTAGGTAAGATGCTAATGATAGAATCCTTGCATTCCATTATGTACAATAAAGTCTTTTTATTTGCAAAGGTTGCATTTAGAAGTATAAACAATAACAATTAATTTCAACAAATAATTCAATCCCATACCATAATAAATCTAGATTCCTACTCACCACGTAACAATGTAAACAGATCGTAGTACTAAGCAAGAAACCAGCAGCCCGTACATAACCTGGAAAGGAGAGAGCAACACCAAAAAGTAAATAACGTTTAAATATCTGTAAACACACACTATATTCAGGACTTGAAAATGGCTTGAGATAGACTTAGCAAATAAATGGAACTGGAAAACTCAAAAGTACACACTGAAGGTATGATTCACAAAGGGTTTCCCACTCATAGCGGAGGCCATAGCTGCGGGGGAGTCTCCGCATTTGTAGTGGAATCTCTGTAATGAGAATTCTCATTGCGGCGATTCGGCCACGAGTGCAGAGACTCTCCCACGACTGTGGGGCCTCATCAAGAGTGTAGAGGTCCTTTGTGAATCAAGTCCTGAGACTATGTTATTATTTTTGTTGGAGCTGTGTGTCAATGGCAGGCTAGACATTGCCAGATCTGTATGTGTGTGAAGAAATGTATAATTTTTGTAATATTCAGTTAGAATTGGTGGCTTTTTCCTAGGGGAAGCAGCAACCCTTTCCTGGGATTCCTAAAGCTTTATGGGTGAGATCTAAATTCAGAGGCTACTTACCGCTGAATGTTCGTGTACGGTTTCACTGCCCACTCCATCTTCATACCGTTTGAGGAACTAAGCAGTGGAAAATTCCTTTGAGGTGACATTGAAGATAACAAGCACAAGCACATCCACTTTGTGGTTGTGACAGAATGCCTCTAACATTTACAGTTATGTGCGGCTCTCATAGAGCCTCCATTATTTATTTCTGTTTCTAAATGTCATACCCCACTGCTATGACATAGAAAAAGTTGATTTCAAAACTGTTAACACACTGTTGTGATGTCATAAAGTCCTTCCAGGCCAGGTGACAGGGCCCTCTGAGAGTCTGTCAGCGCAGTTCTGCTTTGAATAAAAGCAGAAAGCACAGCTGCAGGGGAAGGAAGGCCGGGAATGTGGTCTTGTTAATTAGGGATAGCAGGTAAGGTTTATTTTGTGTTAAGGCTGTTTAGGCTGTGCTAAGTATGGCTCCTCCATTACTACTCTTACCATGCATAGCAGTTGAAAGCAGGGGGAGATATAATGGGTAAAAGTGGAATTATGGGAATGTTTTTAACCTCTGGACTCTGAATGACATCATACATAGACAACAAGAGTGAAGCTCGAGTTGTCTGATGTCACGCAGAACCCCTCTGTGAAAAACATCCCCATAATTCATTGCTACCTATCTATAATTGTATATTTTGTAGTGTTTCCAGGGAGCTATATAACATAGGTCTTCAGTTTACCAGAAGCAATGCATCTGGTTTTTGTAAACAGTTGTAAAGGCAGGAAACATTTGTTATATGTGTAGCTTTGACAGCTAAGGCAACCACAAAGCCCTGTGAATGAAAGAGGGTCCGATGCTCCGAGTTTCAGATAATGGACTATGAAATATTCGGGACATAATCAAATACTTCACTGAATCCTCTCAGTTGCTAAACTCCCCGTCCTGTACTACTGGTTTCAATCTCGGCAGTGGAAGGATTGTTCATGGTTGACCAGATGGACCGTATAAATGTTCCAGGTGGACCTCTTGGACTTCAACACCAGTACCCTTACAAAAGAGTTTACAGCTCTCTCCAGACTAAGGGGTCAAATACAATGTTGTTCGTAAAGGCTCCGAACGGCATTAGATTAGTCCGAATCGGAACCCGCCTTTCCGACCGACTTGGACACTTTTCCGAATGACCGATTAGGATGGCTGGAAAGCCTTCGGACTGTCCGACTCAGTTTCCAAAGGCATTCGGAATAACCGAGTTGGTCGAAGCCGAACAGTAGCGGTCTACGGTCCTTATTTCCAGCCGAGCAATTAGGATGTCAGATTCGGACAGCCTTTCCGATTCGGCTGTCTCGACACGGATCGGCTGTCGGAATCGGACTTTGGGGGCCATGCACAGTGTGGCACGCCATGGGCTGCCCGCCACAGGGTGCAAGGTTTTCCCCAAACACACCTTTTGTCAATAATAGCCTGTGTTCTCGTTCGGAAGACAAGCTCACATTGAAGTCAATGCGAGTCCAACCGAATGATGTCTGGAAGCATTGTAATCGTTCGGTCGGACTCGCAGAACCCGATACCGTCGGAAACGATTCCGAAACCGATTTGGTCAGAATAGTTTCCGGACGACATAGTAATCAGCCCCTAAGTCACAAAAAGAGCCAAGAGACAGCGAACGATTTTAAGCAAGGGGATTAATGTTGTTACTGTAGCCAAAAATCCTGAGATATGCTCAAGTGATTCATCAGGACCTAAAAATTCTATCTACAAGTCTATCCCAAGAGGATTATATGATAGACAGTAAGCATTCATATATACAACTGGTATTTTTACTACCCGCACTACCAGGACTGGTAGTGCGGGGTAGGTCGACGAGCGACACGGACTCGGCGTGTCAAACGCAAGGAACTCCTTGCGCAGCCTACCAGGGACTGCAGTGGTTATCCTATGGAGTATATAGGGTAGACCGAGCCGCAGGTAAAAATACCAGTTTGATATATGAATGCTTACTGTCTATCATATAATCCTCTTGGGATAGACTTGTAGATAGAATTTTTAGGTCCTGATGAATCACTTGAGCATATCTCAGTTATAGTGAGAAACATGTTGACCATGACGAGGCAGTGTAGATAACACAGAACATAGACCTGAGTTACTATCACTTTACCTCATGTTTTTAATTAGGTGAGGAGACATCATAATAAAATTGTTGCGATAGTACTCCCTCCCCTATATATTTTTAATATTCATCTACATTATCATCGAGCCCCAAATTTCCATTAGAACTACCGGCTATCTTGGATATAAAAGATCTCCAAAAGAGTGCTCTCCAAACAAGAGCCCGTCGGGTATTGCACCAGCCGACTCGACGTAGGAGCAGCCCGATGATGTTACATTACATCCTGAAGGGTATGTGATTCACAATATCCCGATGGCTGTGTGAGGGCTCCAATATCCATAACAGATACCTCCTTACATGGTACGTCCTCTTCCCATCCCCTTTAGGAACAGCTTTGTCACTTTTATATTGCGAGATGCTAGATACCCCATTATTCAGCAGCGTGCTGGAGGTTCCTGTTCTGGCAGTGAAACACAGCTGAAAGTTCTCACGGCAGGAGCCAAAACAAACACTTCCAAATGATGAAGTTACAGATATCCTGTGTAGACTTTGCCACAAAGTTTCAAAGGAATTGATGGAGCAGGTAGTGCAAAATTTTGTATACCTCCTCTATTTTTGCATGAAAATACTAATTATATAATCTATTAACTATAATATTATTAAACCAGTATTGCATGTATACTAATCAACATTATTAAAACTTAAAACTACACATGGGATTTGCTATTTGCATGGCTAAATAACTTTTATAACTAAAATCTGTATGCATATTAATGAGTAGTATATGTGGTAATAGAATATTGCATGATATATGTTGCTTTGTGATGTTGCATCATCGAGGAGGACCGAAAAAGGTGAATATAATGGCTTTGAATGTCGCTATATGCTAGATAAATACAAGCACATAGAGGGATTAGTAAGGGGTTAACATTAGAGTCACCATTTTTATGTATCAATTATTCTTTTGTGTTTGTTTCGCTTAAGTTGACATCTGGGCCCAATTACAATATGGCAGCTGACATCGCATGCAGAATTGGCCACTGTCTCGTGAGGCGCAAAGTGAACTGCGCAAGTGCTAACAGTATCCTGAACCTCTTAGCGACCTTTGCTCATCATGTTCCCGGTCAAGGATATGAATTTGGTGGTTCGCCAACATAGGGGCGCAATCAACCTTACAGTAAACCGGAACAAGCCGACACTTTGTCCAACAAGTGACTTCACCCCTCGAACTGTACTGAGAATCTGGGAATAAGAATCGGACGATCCCAACCAGCCAATCACGACTGTCCTAAGCCTAAAAATGTATCTTCTTTAACATGAAATCATTATAAAAAAGGGTGGTAGAATAGGGAGGTGAGCTATGTTCGTGATGCCTTTCCTGATGGTCCAGATGCTGCCCGACCGTTTGATGACTGCAAACTTTTTCCAAATCCACGGGGCATGATAGATGCTTGCACGATTTCTGGTCCTTTGATAAAATTGGGGACTGAGCAGAGGACTTTGTGCTTTGGCCTGCTTTATTCGGACAATTTGCGACAGACTCAGTTATGCAGAGCCAATGAATTAGAGGATCCCAAATAGCCAGATTAGGTAAATATGATGTTCTGCGATTTACTTGAATTGATCTAGAAACTGTAAACTTTGACGAGATAAATGCAAATATAAATCATTATGAAATTTTAGATAAACGAATATTGATTAACAAGAAATAGGAGTTTGTGATTTTCATTAAGGGAAATAAGGATTCTGAGTCTTAAAATGTGTTGTAGCAGGTTCTAAATCACCATCAACCAATCCAACTAATTGGTCCGTCGACCAAGTGAGAGGAGTGCCTTGAGGTTTAGGATTAGGGATCTATAGGCAACGGATGTTAATGTATATTTTGTAAAATAACTTTTTCTCTCCCTATAGGTTATAAGGTGTCCCCCCCACATGTCCAGCACTTGAATTACTCATCCCTCCTGTGTGTGTAGACTTGTGAATGGTGATGTGTGTGAGTTGGTGTTATGGGCCCCACCAATGAATGCGTGTATGAAGGAGTGTGCGTGACGACGGGTCTGCGACACAGGGAGGATATCGGTATATGTTGTTCACCATTTTCCCAGTCTTGCGCTGGATCAGAATCAATGAGGGGATGAGATTCAAGGCGTAAATAAATTACAATGCAAACATTAAATAATGGCAAACAGTCCCAGGAACAAGATTGAAAGCAATTATATTGTCAGAAAAGACATACAAATTGAACTTCACAAAATCAGAATGCAGCATCAACCATGCTTTTAAAGTTATATACTAAATGAAAAGTGAACACTTTCCGCTTGTGAAAAATAATGTAAAACGGGACAAGTGTAGCAAGTGAAAAAAATACAAATCATCATCAGAACATAAGGTAATGGTTTTTTATGGTTTTTATGGGTATGTGGGGGGATTCTGCAAAAGATTGAGAATCCATATGCCGGGACTCCAATCGCCAGTTATCGTCCACAAGGGCACAGTCATCTGCGACAGGACAATTCCAAAAGGTTACAAGTCACGAGGTGGGCTAGAAAGTGAATTCCCCGGGAAGATGGAAGTATCCAGGAACTACAGCTAGGCTCAGAGGTCCTACGTCAGGTCCCCAAAGTACAGGCAAATAATGCGGGTGAAGGCAACAGGTCTATCGTCCACAAAGCTCATCAACATGTAGGCTACGGACGGGACAGCATGTACAAATTCAGGCAAGGTACTAAGATCAGGGTGAAAGCAAACTACCTCAAAGCACAACTGTAGCATTGTATTGGGCGGTGTGTCCAGACTGAATCAGGTGTGGGACACGCCGGTAATTGTGGCAACACCGTGTGAATTCTCAATCTCTGGCAGAATCCCGCCACGTACCCACGAAACCCTTCAGGCAGCCATCACGCTAAGTGATCTTATCTATGTCCTGATGATGACCTCCAGTCATGAAGGTAGAAACGCCGTCGACTTGCACAAGCTAAATTTGGACTTTTGAATTAAGACAGGATTCTACAAATTCCTTCATAATACATTGACTCATGAATAACTTTTTTCTGAATTCTTAACCAATATGCTGTAGCATTCTTTATATTTTTTTTACTTGCGAAGTTTAAAAACGTTCTTCACAAGCACAAAGTGGTCACCTTTTCACTTAGTACATAACTTTAAAAGCATGGCTGAATTTTGATTTGTGAAGTTCCTAGGACTGTCATTATTTAATGTTTGCATTGTGATTAATATATTCCTTGAATCTCATCCCCTCATTGATTCCCATTGAGACTTTGTCGCATGTTACTACGTTTACCCAGGTCTCTACTAGGACTACGGGTGTCTCCTGTGGTTAATTCATGAAGACTTTGCTGGCACAAACCAAATGGTCCATTAATAACTGCTCGGGGTGGATTCCATGCCATCAGTGTTAGGTGCCTTGTATCAATTACAGGCAGGAACTAACCATAAGCAATTAACTAAGGGTCCTGCACCTGAATGGACAGATCAGCCTCAACTGAATGGTCACATCACCTTTTGAACAGCACTGCAAATAACCGGAGACTTGATTCAGGCTCGCTGGGCTTTATAGGTTAGACCCAAAAGCTGGGACCCTCATCTGCACACACCTCCTTGTGACTTACTTCACATCCAAACCAGTCACAATTACTCTGGGTGCTTTGTATTCCCTAGTTTTTAGCTGGTATTTTCCCTTACAGAAAGGTACCCACTATTTGAAGTCCAGCCCAAAGGCTACGTCCCCTTGAACAGAGAGGTAAGTAACCCCCCACCGTTATTGGGCTAAACTGTAAGATTCAGCATGAATCACACAGCAGAGCACACCTCGTGATATACGAGCCTATTAGTGTGAGGTATTTAGTACAAAAGTGATGGGTGGAAAGGGATAACTCTCTGCCAAATGCACATTTTTCAAACATTTTCCATATGAAAATCAGTGATGGGTCAAAATAAGCAACCTACAGTAACCCAACGTGGAGGTTTACTTTCTCAGGTCAAGCAGCATCCCCAGTGTGCAGCAGCAGGAAGAAAGTCACTGCCAAACATGTGAGCCAAATTACAATAATATAGAGTGTTCTCTTTGCCTGGCTTTTTTGGGTCTATTTTGCCTTTCTCATTTCTTTCATCTCCACCTTATCCAAACACAAACCTTTGTGTCTACCCATTTCAAAGGCACCTGCAAATTATCAATTTCCATTTCATTTTAAATGTATGAATGTTACATTTTCTATTAGTACACATTTTAGTAATCAACATCTTTAATCAACATCAAAAGTCAGGCACACTCATCTGCCATCCTGAAATGCATTAACAAAATGTAATGTTAAATTATACATCGGTAAAAAGTTACTTTCCAGTAACAATGATTTAATATGTCGTCTTATTCCGACATTGCCCAGTCATTTTCGTGAACGTTATAATGCTCATCATTAAAAGACTCTCAGCCTAAAACTCTAATTGGGTTTGTGCAGCGGTGGCCTCCCACTGGGGTTTATCTGTTACGTTTGAGAGCAGAGAGTAAGTACCTTTTCTTAGTTTTCATATCACTTTTACTAATTGTCTCTATTCACTTATGTCCACTGGGTGATCATTATAAACCCTGCCATGCTTTTATTTGTCGCAGGGTCGGTACCAAGGGTCTTCTGTCTTTTTCCCTATCATAACTCTTTGATGCTGTTATAAAGATGCTTTTTGATTGCTATATGCTAGTTATGTTCCACAGAAATACACTTCCCCTGCATTGTTGCAGGTGGGAACACTGTAGCTGCGCTCTTGTTACAAGGGGCTGATTTTAAACCGGCCCCCAGTAACAAAACCGCCCCCCATCCTTCCGGCCCACGGGGGAAACGCCCAGTGCCCGCTGCAGCCAGTCCGGCCCCGACTGGGATGCTTCCTTTAAAATCAAGTCTCCCAAAAGGAGTAGCTTACACATTACCTATATTTTGAGGGGATTCAACTAACTCGTTCTCCAAATGTTCACCACCTTGACTCGAAATTATACAAATATATTTAGCAGGTCCATGTACTTGCTCTAGCCTGAGCCCAGCTGATTTTAAGCCTGGACAACAGACATTGTTTGATTCTGAGCAACTCAGTTGACTTCCTGTGCCTCGGACTGTCAAAAAGGAATAGTAGAATATAACAAAATGTAATGTTAAAAATAGTTTAAAATAATCACATATACTCAATATACTGCCTCGGTTTCCCTCTCCTTTCATCATCACATCCTATCCTAGTTTCTGTACTCTGATTTCAAACCCTTCCCACGAACACAATACTCCTATATTTCTCTATCTGCATTAAAAATTGTCTCTTCCTTAGAGTTGGGTTTGCTTTTCATCAAATATCACCCCAGCAAAAAATACATATGAATCCCCTGCATTTGAGCTGTCATTGCTTTGCGTTCATAAGATGTAATCACTCTGCCTTGCTCTTCTGACCAAGCCTTACCTGGATTGGTGTATCCTATACAGGCTCCCCACTTATAGTAATACTACTGTAAATGATGTCAAGGGCACCTAGAGGGTCAGGAGCTCATCTGGCAAACAACTTCAAGCTATGGTTTATTTGTTCTTTCTTCTTCGTTCAAACACATGACAAGAAACGGGGCATGAATTTGGTTGCCGGTCATGCGGTTCTGGTAGCATCGGAGCTCTTGAGTGGCCCAGAAGTAAAAGGCTGTGTTGTGATTATCTTGATAGGAGACAGGAGGACTATTGTGTTCGAGGACAATGAAAAGCCTTAGATTGAGACCACGGACTGATCTGCAAGAGTCGCTGTATGGCGGAGTCGTGGGACCAGTCTTAAAAATCTGACCCACTGAAGGAGCCCATAGTCTGAGGAGAAGCAAAGCAAAATTGCATATAATGTGCTTGACGTCCATAGGCTGAGCAGTAAAGATTTGGCCCTCAATTATTTCTCCATCTTACTGTTCAAGGGCTAATATTTGATCTTTTAATGTTATAAGATAAGCGTCAAATATTTGTACCTTTAAAAGGCATTCCCGATTTCTCCTTATGTCTTCTCTGTTGGCCACTGGTATGAATGTAAAATAGTTCCTTAAAGCCAAAGATTTACACACTGATCTTCAACATCCTGACAGTACGCTTGCCCAAATCTCATGTTCTTATTCATCTTCTTTGCAGCTATGGTGTTGTATTTGATAAACATATAAATCTCCTGGCTACGTAGAAATAAATTCCCTTCCCTATGCCGCAGTATGCCAGATCATGCCATCTCTTATTTCAAATCTGCTCCACATAATCATTGCTTCGGGCTGCAACTTTAGAAGTCATTCGGTCTACAAAAGCAACTCTCCAATCTCATTAGGTTACGCTACAACCTCTTTAAAATGCTGTCAATAAAGCTCAACAAAAAGCGGTTATATCAACAGTATTTTTTCATATTGCAAATAAAATGCTCTTTCATCCTCCGGAGGTCCGCATGTTATTGCAACGCATAATATTTATGCGCCAAGAAATATGACAATGTGCTGTGCATAATATATATACAGTAGGGAACACATGTGAAGCCAACCTAGTATACATAGAGACCAGAAGTGATGGTTAAGTCAAGTGCCTTCCTCCATATTGTTGGGAAGCTGTTTGAGGGCTGCTGTTACTCAGTACGTTATTAGCACTTACTCTTGAATCCAAGGCAAAACATCGAAATCCTTTCATGAAGCTTGAGTCGCACTTGTCGTTACTAGGTGTCCTGCTCAAGTCAAATGCAACAGCACTGACATTCTTTAGTGAAGATACAGGTCCACAAATTGTTACTAGGAGGTCCCTCCCGGGTTACGTGCAAAACCATTGCAGGTACACTTGCAATCAGTGCACTTTCACAGCACACATACTCACCAGTACTGTGACCTCCATTGGTTGTGCCACTACCGACACACATACATTCAGCACACACTTTCAATATGTGCGCAATGTTCAGTGCAGTAGTTTTTCTGTATTGTACTAGGGTGTGCTATTTGAAAACCCACACTGTGCCGGTACACACTCACCATGTGTGCGCTGCACAACACTTCACCCTTCATGTATTGTGCTTCCAGCAAGCACACACACACACTGAGTGCATGCTTCTACTGTGCATACACTGCACAGTACATCTCTCATGTAATGTATTCCCGCAGGAACAAATACACTCATCACATGTACTACACAGTTCTGCTCTATCCCTGTACTGTACCCATCCCAGGCACACATACATCCAGCGCAGAGTCACTACTCCTGCGCTGCGCAGTTCTCCACATCCACCTGATGTAGGCCAAGGGTAAGTTAAGCACACAGCAGCACAACTTTAAAAAAGGCACAGGGTAAAAAGGACCCGTTCACTTTTACTGATCATTAGACGGTATGCTGCCACCACCACGCTCGTGCTGTTCAACTCCTGGTAAAGGCAGTAGCCTTCCACCACTATGAGAGTAGCTGTTTGTGCGCCCTTCCTTGCCCGACAAGATCGCAATTCATGAGACAGTCCTATGTCATGGCACACATGCATGATTCGGGTTTAGCTATTCCACAAAAAAACATATGCATTAGGGATCCAGACAACAGTACAGAGCAGAGGACGTTTCCGTCCAAAAACGAGTGTTGGAAATAGGTGATGAACACTATTATACATAGAGATTATAATTCACTGGGATGTGCAAGTGTGTAACAAGTTCTAATGCTACAGGACTATTAATTAGGTCCATGTGTACACGTGCAAGGGCAAAATTCAGTCACTCAAAGTAAAAGCATCCAATGGCTGAAGTGGACTGGTCTGTTAAACTACACCTTCTCCAGGAGTGGGAGGGAGTATAATTTGAGTGACATGTCACTCAAACAATATTGGTTGAATTCCCCTATTTATGGATGTATTTTTTTTTTTAATCATAAAGCAGACACAACAGCTAAAGCTGTCTTTAGGCCAGAGCTAAAAATGATCCAGTGTCAACTCCTGTAAACTACAATTTGATTACCTTGCTTGACACTGAGGCAAAATACTTTGTTAACCCCTTGGTGCAAGACCTAGAGGAATGGGTTTGCTAATTACAGCAGTTTTTTAGTAATCCAACAGGTTTTCGCCCAAGAAAAGGAACTATTCCAAACATTCTTACAGTCCCGCTTTTAATAGAAAAAACACTTTGCTAAACTTTTCTGTTACATAATTGATTTGTTCATTACAAGTCTGCTATGAACAAAGTATCCAGGATTCATTTGTGGAACATACTTAGCTTGTGGGGCATACCACCACAACCATTGTGAGTAATACAGGAGCTCTACGCAGACACTTCGGTAGGACTGAAAGTGTGCACATGTCAAACAGACTCTGCAAAATTCCATACCAAACATAGGAATGTGTACTTATGCCACTCTTCTTTAACCTGCATGTCGCAGACAGGAACAGTGACTTACATAAAGTGGTGTTCCACACAAGAAAAATAGGAAAGATGCATTTAGCATCAGTACAATACAGAGACGACATAGACCTCTGAAGTAAAACACCAATAGGTCTACAAAGACTCATCACGGCGCTAGACTTCTATAGAAAGAACAATTCAATGGAGGTTAACCTGGATAAAACAAAAATTAAGATCAATGGCAGAAAAGCACAGAAATCGGATTGCAGGTTCGTGAACAATGAGAAGATCGCGAGAGTCACAATCTACAGGTACACAGGGGTTCTATTTGACGATTGCGGCAACTTTCGAGACCACCAGTTATCTGTGAAATTGAAAGCTCCCTCATTGGAATTTGCCCTGAAGACACTACTAAAGACGTTGAGTGGCACCTCTCTTTAAGCCAAACTAATGGTTATTAAAACCGAATTCCTGCCTCACTGGCATATGGAATTGGCATACTGTGCAAGAAAATGTCAGTTTCTAGACTTGGCAGTTACAACCTTTCCAGACAACCCTGCTGCCTTCTGCCTTCCAGCGTTTGTATCTCAAGCACAAATGACACTAAAAAGTAGAGCACGTCAAGTTACTTTTTTTAAAGACCAGTCATAAATTGCAATACCGCCCAGCTCCATTGTTAAACTACCATATAGCGAGTCACGGTAAGAAAAATCTATGGGGAGATAACCTGTAATCTGCACCTGAAACGGTGAACATGAAAGAAGAGTAGGAGGCGACAACGGGCACAAACCAGTTCAAAATGATTGCTATTAAAAACAAGAAAACAATGATCTCACATATAGAGGGTAAAATTGGTTTATGCAAGCGACTGCATGCTTGGGTGGTCATCCATACTATGGTCTTGGCTATGGTCCATCATACTTTGGCAAATTCTATGCTTTATATATAAATCTAAAATTAATACAGCATCGGTTTGGAGCACTTCCAACAAAAGACCAAGCACCACAGGGAGTCAGACCACCTGGTACCTTTGAATGCAGACTCTTTAAATATAAGAGAGAAAGTCCATCCTGCATGTTATGTACTCGTCCGGCACTTCTGAATGAACGCAAAATGCGGATTTTGCAACTTTCTCATTCAGCAAAAACGTGCACATACCGACAAGCATATATTCAATGCCTGAATGGTGATTACTGCCAACTAAATTCTAAATTTGTCAGGTTTATGGTCATTGTAGAATTAAAGCTCCAGAGGGGGACAGTAAAGAAAGACTACTAAAGATGCATAGTGACTAGCCATCCCAAACTGTGGCCACTTCCCACCGCATTACAAGACCCAACAAATGAATTGATTTTATATTTAGCCTTTAGGTCCATAGTTTTATTAAAATGTCGATGATATAATCCCTATATTTTATTGGGAATGATTTGCAACTGCAAGGGTTTTAATTCACTATGCATTAAACTTTATATTTACTTTAAACCAAGGTGAGTCGCACTCTGTGAAAAGCTTTTGCTCTTTTAGGTGCTTGACTATTTGTGAATGTGACATAAGTAATTAACAGTCAAGGTAGACTGGTAACAATTTGCACCTCAAGCTACGTCCGGGTTTCAATTGAAGAGCTGAAAGTGAAAGTTACATCTACCTTTTACTGCAAATGTTTATTTATTAGCCTTGGAAAATCTGAACACAATGGCCAGACAGCTTGCTCTGGAAACAAAAAAGACATTTGCACATTCTGTAACAGAGAACAAAAAATATGCCTGAACCCTTACCCTATCCAAGTACCAATTACACAAACATACTTGCATGGAGACATGTGATGCAGTTTTTGAAATTATATTTTTTCAGCGGTGAATGCCAAAATGAGTGAAATCACAAAGTTGGCAGGTGCGTGCTTAAAGGTTATCAGACGCACAATGTGACTCTGCCTTTATGCCTGCGCGGTGCCTTCTGGGGCAAGGAGTGGGTTCGACAAAAAAGCTGTAGCTGTAATGGTGGGTCGCCGAATCGAATGTTTTTTTGGGATAATTTTCTTGGTGGCTTGGGGGGGGGGGGGGTGGTTTTCTATTTCTGATAGTTATTGATGAGACATAGCACTCTGCAATATGATGGAATACGATTGGTATACTCAAAAAAAAAATTCAGTCTCCAGAAAACATGTTCTGGTGGTTTCATCAAATTTTCAATGACACGTGTTTTCTACAGACTTGCAATATTCCAAGTAGCTTTTCAAGCTTTAATTAGGTATTTGTTAATGACGGTCATGCAATCAGACTCATTTAATGAACCACCCCGATCCAAACAGCCTGACTGTTTATAGAACAGGCTTTGTTATAAACAGAATCCAGTGATGACCACTATGGACATATAACACATGACAATAACTAGCAAATGCCAATGCCTGGCATCAATTCACCATGACAATTATGAGTTTTGGTGCATTCATTGCTTCTTCAAATGTAATTAATGGCAAAGTGGCGAAAACCACCCGTATGTATTAGTATCCGGCATGACCCCAACGTGAGCATGTGCATGCACTGTTACTATTGCTAACTGCATTCATTTTTTTTTTCACAACAGATTTTATTGTTGACAGGCAAAATGAGCCCAGGAGAGTCCAGGGCTATACATCATATACATGATATGGCATTAGTAAAGATGTCCACTTTTTACGATAAGTTCGTTGAAAAAGTGAGAATACATAGGACTGAATCAAACAAAAAGAAACATCATAAACAAAGAACAGCAGTGTCACAACGTACATATAAGTGATATAGAACAACGATTGCGATAAGTCAGTATAAGTACAATGAATCACAAGGCGCATACCCAACTGTGGATTGTCAAGGCAGATCCTCGGTATAGAAGGCCGGGGGGAGAGGTTCAAGATATAGACCTCGATAGTCGGCCTATCGCTTCCATATTTTGGGATGTTTCTAGGGGCATCCCTGTGCCTTAAAGATCGGAATTTCCAGCACCATGGAGAAATCAAGGCCTCGCTTCCATGTCCAAACAGAAGGCGAGGAAGTCGCCTTCCAAGCCATGGCAATGTTGTGCTTTGGTAAGGTAAGCCCCAGAAATAGCAAGTGTCGTTTGTATCTATTACCTCCGATCCCGTCGGTAATGTGAAGCATAGTTAGGCGGGGAGACCGTGGAACATCCCACCCCAAGACCTCAGAGAGGTAGGTCAGCACCCCACGCCAAAACCGCGAAAGGGTAGTACAAGCTAACTGCATTCATGACTTGCTATAAAAATACACACGTTTAGGGAAGCTGACCTTAAGTGACTGATTAATTTCGAGGGTTCTGGTGAAGGAAAGTAGGACACATGCCTTTGGAAAGCTTTATCAGAATAAAGACTTTGATGTGGATATACTGTTTGATCAGCAAGCAGTGAGTGCGTTTCATGGCAGAAATGTAGGAAGACCTCTTGAGTCCAGCAGCATAGATATTATCCAGAGGCAGATACAATTTTGAACAGAAGAGCAACAATCGAGTCAGGACAAGGTCACATCAAGGAGCAATACAATTTCACGTGGAGAGAGTATGAACTAGGTATTTCATGCGGGATCCTTTGGTGGGAATCGGTGACCTTATTACATTCATTTGTGGCACAAAGAATAGACCAGCAGGGACACTTTCAGTGCACCAAGATGACAGACTTACTGGAGTCTTGGAAGCTGGCCCTACAGGGAGGCCAAGTAAATATTTGAGTCACAGGAGGCTGGTGGCAGAGGAAGTTGACATAAGCTAGGTTCACCTAGTGGATGTTGTGAATGAGAAAAGAAGCAAACAGTGCTTGCTGCACCATCAATTCCTCAGCAATACCTTCATGAGATGATCATCACTTAATGTGACCAACTCCAATCAATGAAAAAAGCTTTCTTAATCATGATTCACACCATTTCATTCTGCAAATGCCCACCACAGCGATGTGGCAAACCCACAGTAACTATCACAAGCTAGACATTCTGCGTCATGGAATTCGGTTTCTATAATCTCCCACAAGAGACATTAACTCACTAACCACAGAGTGCTAGGAGATCATTTTCAAAGACAGAAAACTGAGCATGAAATTGGTGTTGCTATGATCTACAAGGACGTACTGGGCTGCAAGGCCACACCCGCCATTGGATTTAATCCCCATCCTGCAAGGGAAAGGGAATGGAACACCCTCACTTTTGGGGAGAGTAGTAAAAAGGCTTTCTCCATAGTGAAAAATGTTGTCCCTATGGACAAAAAAGAAAAAAATGTGCATTTGCACAGATTGATGCATTTCTCTTGTGCTCGTATCCTATGCTAGTGAATTGCCCACGGGGAATAAAAAATCTCTTAGGACCTTTCCAGTTGTATGGAAACTAGCTACGCTGGAGTAATTTGCAAAATTTCATTTTACCCTTGTTATGGAAAATTCCTGAAACTACGCCATTGTGCAATATCACTTAATTGCATGGACTTCACAGTGAAAATCTACCACAAATGTACCATTCACCATAAAAATGTACCATGAACGCACGCAAACAACAGAACTAGAGTGGTTGTTGACGCTTTTGTTTTTAGCACCATTTTTTAAGAGCAAAATGCATACTTGCGTCAAAAAATGTAAGCATGGATGCATTTCTTGCTAAAATATAGCTCTAAGTGATGGATTTCCAGTTCATGTAAATTGCATAATTTTGATGAAAATTCACGTTATTACGCAACAGCAAATTATGCTAATTTTGCACAACCCTATTGAAAACCTGCACCTGGCACAGCTTTCCAGATGTACTGCTGACAATGTTTGTGAATTGAAAAAAAAGTAAAAACCTGTTCAGGGGATCCCCTCATCCGTAGCAGTCTAATAAAAGTTAGTAAGAGATTCACCTCGGCGTCTGGCATTAGTTTTGGTGTGCCACAAGGATCCATTATGGCTTCACTACCATTCATCTTCGATCTCAATCTTCTGTCTAACATGGTCTGTATACGCCAGTAAGCGGAAGTCACAGATATAGCGAAAATGTCAGACCATTAGCAAGTCCTTTCTCTGGAGTCCTACCTCTTGAACATACAATACTGAAAGAGAAAAAACGTCCCACGAATAAGCCCTCAATAGAAGGAATTTACCCATGAAGGCAAGAAAAACACAAACTCAACAAATACTTTCTGAATTAATTCTCTTGCAACAACTTTCTTCCAACCCTGCACCAATTGTGAAATCTTTAGGTTTCACTACTGACAACACTAAAGACGCTGCAACCCAACACCAACAAACTGGCCCAATCCACAAATGGCATCCTCCATGCACTGAGCAAAATAAAACATCCCCTGACCAGCTAAGAACTAATTTCCTGCCTGAAGTACGGCAATATGGTTCTTGTTGGGGTTCCTCAGGTTTCCCTCTTAACCATCAAGGCAGTTTTTCACAATATGGCTAGGAGGATATCTTCGATAAGGAAATTCAATCACACGTCAAGAATAATGAAGGAACTGAATTGGCTTCCGATCCATGCCAGAATTAAGTTAAAAATAGGTGGCCTGACTCACTAGCCCTTCATCTAGGTACACCTACTTGTATCACCTCTTCCTAATTCTTCTTCTTACAAACACCAGCCTTTAATCCTTCACTAGCCATGAAAAAGTCCCTCAGCAGCACCACATCTAGATCTGCTCATCTTAAGGAAGCTAACAAAAACCTCCTTGCTCAAGATCCATGTTAGCCGATTGCACAGTTTTAATCCTCTCTGGGTGTCACACACATCCTTTCCTGTTATTCTACATGCTTGTTCTTACTCTTCTAATTTCCTTCTCCACATTGTATTCCTCTAGTTAATTGTAAAGCATAATTACGCCTTCTAAGTATAGTATAGTTAAGCACAGCTAGTAAGGCTATTAGATGCTTATGGAAGGTAAAACATGGCCGCAGTGGGTGTGGTTGAGCGCTTGACCAAGATCCACTCATTAGATTCATAGCAGGCCAGGGGATCTCCTCCTAAGCGATGGCATCAGAACAGATCACCACTGCTAAAATAGCACAATGCTTATGCTTATCCATGACTAACATAACTCAGTCACACTGTTGGCTTCAAAGCTGCCTTGGACAGCATTTCTTTTTTAAACACAGGCTGACACACAGACAACGATCTCTCTCTCACACTCACGGGATCTAGTAGGGAAAAGAAATACGAAACCTAATTCTCCGCTATCCTCGGTAGACGGTCATAAGACGTTCTTATGCAACCCAAGAAGAACTTAACGCCACAGCTAGTTACTTAAATCATGGTTCAAGATAAATAGCTGACAACGAATTATTCAGCTGACAACGAATTATAAAGTCTATCAAAGAAGAGACAATCTTTTGAAAATTTATTTAGGTAGAAAGAGCAAGACTGTTTGATATAATACAACACAGAGTTACTCATTTATTTGAAAGCAGTGTCTATGAAGTGAATTTTGCCAATGCTTGGCATGTGGGCTAATTGGATCCAGCTACTGATATAGACTGTTTTCAACACAGCGGCTTTGAAGAAAGCAGCGGGACTGATGTAAATAGGAATATTTAAATCCAATTATAAAAGAAACATACTTGCCTTGTTTATTAATAACTGCCAAAAAGAAATTCAAAAGCAATGCACAAATTCAGCAATTTCGACAGTCATCTAAAATATTTTAAATGAGCTGAATGGGGTGTTTGATAAAAAAAATAAAAATAGCCTGTAACATTTTCTCTTCCAGCTCATCGGCTAGCACAGTGCGCGCCTGCCAAGCAAAGAAAGGGCGCATTCAGTGTTCCAAATTAATTAAAAACCGGCATCCCACTAGGGTACATAATTAAATGGACATGCCTGTGTTATAAACTATTAATAATAACAATAATCCAATTCAAAATAAAATCTATTTCGTTACAAAACTTGATACAAAAATAAAACATACTGTAACATTCTAACAGCTGCCAACACCCAATAGGCTATTGTCATTAGTGAATATTTAAAAAAGTGTCAGTTCTAAAACTTCTAAACACCAAAGGTTATGGAAAGATGTAGAGGTGGGTAACAGTATCCCTTAATGTAATTGTTCCTTGCAGGAGTAGCAAGGTTAAACAATTAAATCACTTTCATCTGAAATGACTGAGCACGTGACCTGAACAGCAATGCATGCCAGACTCTTCTTTCTTGCTTTTCTTTATAATAAACAAATACAGTTAAAAAGAGCCCAGGATTCCTTCTTGTGTTAAAGTGGTAAACTCAGATTATTGCCACTACTGTGTTTAATGTGCGTTTTTAACACGGTTCACACCAGTGGGGTCTATAACTAGTGACCACCCAGCCTCAAGGTTGCCCTTTCATTTGCATGCCAAGTCTTTTACACAAAGTGCTGCACACCTGTTAACCTCATAGATCTGTTGTGTTTAACCTTTTGACTTCTATTGTCTCCCACTTAATTATTACTGGAATCTGGGAACCTCCACCGAATCATTTTTGGAATCGGGGGGCTCCACAGAGTCATTACTAGAAGCCGGCGGCCTCCACTGAGTCACTACTGCGAGCCAGGGATCCCAGCTTGAGCAATTTTGAGGATTTAAACCTCAAAATAATATACACAAATATAGAAAGAAGCTGGTTAAAAAAATACATACATTCATACATACACACATAGAGAGCTTTGGGTCAGCCCTCTTCATCCATTGGTCTGTTCACGCGTCATACATATTTTCCTTCCATCCACCAGGAAATACAGGCAACGGGTCCGCACTCTTCATCCCTTGGCTTTCTTGCACTGTGAGTGACAGCATTTCACCTGATCACATGCGCACATACGACTAGTAAGAAGTGCACTCCTATGCCACGGTTGATGCACTATTTACAATTTATCCTGTCAATGTTTTTTCTCTACATTCATTGTCCTTTTTACATCTTTTACTCATGGTTGAGTATTTCAAACTATGGGCCTGATTAAGATCTTGGTGGTACTCCCGCCGTCCCTCCGTGGCAGCAGTTTCAAGTACTCCGTCCGTATTTAGATGTGTGCTGGCTCTGTCGCCATCAGGCCGGTGGTATTCCGCTGAGTCAATTTAGATCCGTGTTGTGCTGGCATTGTCCTAGCAGCGGTTTGCTGATGAAATGAGTGCCTGGTGGAGTTGAGACTGGCAAGTACAACTTATTTTCATGTCAATACACATATATATTTGTAAAAGTTGTTTACCTTAGATCCCGGCGACAACGGAGTCGTTTGACATCGTGGAGTAGTCGGAGCTGCAAAAAAGGGACCTGGACGATGGGGTTCAAGACCGAAACGGAAGTGGAAAACTGTAAAAAAAAAAAAAACGTACGTTCGTGCCTCTTTTCCGTGGATTCCGCCAACTCACGGTAGGAGGTATTCCCACCACAGTTGTCTCAAAGGAAAGCCCAATCATGATTGCTCGGCGGTCATCTTGGCTGGACTCCCGCTGACAGCCGTTTCAACCTATGACGCCATCGAAACGGGTGAGAATTCCTGGCAGAGTTGATCCATTGACCCGCCAGCATATAACTAGAGTTGGCGGACCACCAAGTAGGCGGGCGATGAATCAGTTGAAAATGTGGCGGTGGGACCAATACCACCAAGATCTAAATCAGGCCCTTTGTCAGCTTCCAGGTCTTCGAAATGAATAGTAAAAAAGTTTGTGCCAATAAGAATACTTTTTACGATCTCCAACCTCAGAGGGCTGACATTGGAATCCTAGGTATGTATTTTGCTCATTTTCCTATGATTCCGAAGGTTCTGGCTCAGATGTCGTGTCAAAAAGTGAATCGGATTACACCAGTGTGGAGAGCTACAGCATGGTTTTCCGTTTTAATGGAGTATCTATGGATTATTTCAAATCTCCTTCTCCGAGATCCATACCTTTTCCACCTGAAGAGCACTGCTCATACTTTGACACAGGGTTATTTAGTGACTGGCCGCAAGCAGGGTTCAAAACTAGATAAATAATCTTCAGAAATTTTAAAAAGGAGCACCAGTATTTAAAACAAGCAGAATTCACTGAAATTACTTGTAAACATTCCTAAAAACAAACCATTGCAATTGCAAACGTATCGTCTGTGTGTTCAAACTGATTTAATTTAAGACTATAAAAACTGAAAATAAATGCTAAATTCTAATTTGACATTCAAAGTAACATTTAACCTACATATTTTCAATACTGATCTATGGATATGAACTCACCTGATGAAATACGGGTTCTTTCCATCTTAAATAAACCTGTAACAATACAACGAAGAACAATTAAAAATAAAACAAATTCAGATAACTTTAACTTCTGTTTCACTTTCGCATAGTTCAGGTACCTCTGCCAGAAATATACTACAGTAGGATGTAATTAGAAAACAATTGTGGCACTGAAATTGTCATGCACTTTAACCAACTGCTGTAAACATGAAATGCACGTTTTACATTTTAATTTATCATTTTAAATTAACTTGAAAATATTCAATTCTGTGTGAGGGCATCCATAATGGGGGGTGGGGGAGGGTAGGTTTTTCTACACAATGCTAAGTATACATTTGACAAAAGTCATGGGCAATTAATAATTATGAAGCGTAAAAATGTGAAGGGCACTTACTGTAGTTACTGTTAAACTGAAAAGTAGTAGTATAAACATAAGTGCATAATTGTATGAGTTTCTGGATTTGAAACATTCATACCTGGAAGAAAAGCATGAATTTGCACGTTAGAACAATGTGGCAGTGTATGCAAGAACAGAAAAAATATGCATTATGCAGCTTACATAAAAGGAATCAAACAATTTAGAAAAGTTATTGGACACAGAGCTGGACACTTACGCATCACAATACAGCACATAAAGAAAAATAGGAATTATGACATCTCAGAGTCAAGCTGTAGAAATATTGCAATTACATTATAAGCAACCATATGGAAAAGTGGTTTGATTAGGGCAGGGTGGGATCTACAGCAAAGCAATACTAGGTTGATATCAGCAGGCAAATGACTCAATTGTCAGGACAGGAGAGGCGGAAAAATGTTATTTCACACAAGATGGGCAAATCCCTGCCCCAGGCCCTGGAGTACCATAGAACATAAGACACAGTTTGAGCCAGATAATGTCCTGATGGTTTCAACCCCATCAATCTGTCAGATCATTTCTTTCCTGCCATCACTTCAACTACATCACTACTTCGACTGCCATTACTAAGATTCAGAATCACTTTCACCAAAATAACTGGACTTACACTCTTAAGGTAAGTGTAATTTAGCTTTTAGGCTATTATAGTCTTATCTAATTTTAATTTATTTATTTAATTTAGGGTTACAATAAATGTTACTTAAATTCAAGTCAATTAATGTTTCTGTTTAATGTTAGTGTTCATTATTTTAAATTAAAGGTTAGGTTTATAATTACGTATTGTTTTATTTAATTTAGCTAGTGTTATTATTAATGTAATTTATTATAATTTAATATAGGGCTAGGTTCAGGGTTAACCTACGGGTCAGAATAAGATTACTTTGTTTTTTATTTTTTTCAATTTAGGGTGTATTTGGTTAATTGAATGTTACCTTTAACATTATGGTGAGTATTAGGTGACGCATTGGAATTGTATTTCATTTTATTTAAGACTGATAATAATTTAATTTAATTCAGTGTTAGGCTTAATTGAGCCTTAGGACTTCAGTGCTTTTTCTGATTAATCAAGAGGTTGAAATATAGGACTTTTCAAAAACAATGTAAAATGATAGGTGACCAGCTATTCTAATGATAGACTGAGTGAGACTCTGCACAAATGGTTTGGCAATGCAACTGAAGGGCCTCAACAAACCTTTTGACTGTGACCGGCACCAGAGATGACAATAGTCAATATTAGGGAGGATACATAAATTGAAAGAGTAATTAAGTGAGACTAATGCATAAACAAAGAGCAGCAATAAAAAGAAGACAACGATCTGTAAATTATCTGCTGAGGGGTGGGACAGAATAGGAAAAATATAGAATATTAAAACAATATTTTCTACAAGAATTGTCTTACAAAGGTGGTGAATAAATGTTCCACCCTTGTCTTTTGCAATCAGAATAACATTCCTTTCTCACAGGAAGGTTCTATCATTTTCCTTTGAGAAAAATACTCTGGCTAAAGACTACTAGGTTCCTAGCACATCCAAAACCTCTTTCCAAGCACATTACTGCACAATGTGACTTCCATTTAAAACACGGTGACTTCATCTGCAACAAAAGTGTATATATTGTGAGCAGACCGTTACTTTTGTTAAAATCCAGCACCACAATAAGATAACGGAACACACAGTTGATTGTACCTTCCTTTACAACATGGACTCCAGCAACCTGTAATTATAACCCAATCAAAGACTGATAACTCCATGATCACACTTAACCCTTTACATTATAGACACAAAAGAAATCTAATCCTAGTATGGCTGTTACTGCGCCATATAAGAATATTCAAAGAATTATCTAGGCAAAAATGACTTGCATGGCTAGAAAAATACAACCATCAAAGGATGTAATTGAAAACCCTGCTTGATATTCAGCATCAACTGAGTATACCCATACCAACTGAGTATACCCATACCAACTGAGTAGACCCATACCAACTGAGTATATCTGGTTATTTGGGCCTAACTGTGTAAATTTAAGGCAAAATTCCTTATTCCCACGTTGGACTGATGCGTGCTTCAATGAAGACAATGGCCTGGCAGAGGGTCAATAATTAAACAATATTATCCAAGGGGCAGGGCATTCCCAGGTAGTTATTGACTCGGGGGGGGGGGGGGGAAGAAGGTCAGATTTTAGTGGATTGGAATGGGACCCATAACAAAACCTTACTCAAATCATAGTGCTTGATAGACCGGTTAAAAGCAAAGGCACTACTGTAAGATAGAATGCACATCAGGGGTACTGGTGAGCTAATGAAAGAATGAATACACATTATCCCCCAAAGAATATTCACTTCCACTATGAAATCTAACTCATTTTCCATGACAGCTGATGAATAAGATAACACTATCACTGCAAGGGACTGTAGCTATTTGACTCGATAGATGTGTAACGTCAAACTATTATCTACTTCATAAACAGTAATTTAATAACTAAAAGCTGAAACATTGCCCCATAACCATACCACGGTATCGCTCAATATTCATATTTCTACATAATGGCAGTGACCCAGTTTAAACTACAATCCATAGATGATTTAAATAAATATATGCCACATCACCCTGAACTGACACTTCCTATACATTTTTAGTTATTTGCAGATTTATTTAGAGTGGAAATAGACCTTGACCTGGTGTCCGAGTACTAAACAAATATAGCAATCATCAAACAGATTAAGAATGTTTTATATGGTAAGACACAGGCAATTACATGGTAATGTAAAATTGGCATATGTTAATATATTTGTAATTACATTATAGTCCAATCTTATATTGGCCACTAGGGCACTAAGAACAAGCCAAAACCATAGAACCTGGGCTTGGGCCTTTTTAGCCATGCTATTGGCCTTTGCGTGCGTCTTTTTTACAAAGACAGCATGCAATTGGCCAAAGGCGGGCGCATTGCTCCGCCCATGGCCTATTGGTGTCGGTTACCCGCACCGCTGGCCATGTGGTTTCAATTATCGTGCCCAGACACGGGCGCGATAATTGAAACCACATGTCTGGCTGTGGGGCGCGCTCGCGCGCACCACTCTTTTTCCTTCTGGTTTACCCTCTTTCTAGACTTTACATTCTGCTATTGCTACTTTTGGTTCTCAGATCATTTATTAAATATTTTTTACCGGTTTCATTACATCATACGTTTGCACCTTAACACCGTTTAGTTACTTGTTTATATATTAAAGTTTATGTACACAAGACGAGTTTACGTCACATTCACTTCCGGGTGTTAGTGCCCGGGTTCACTCTTCGGGACACTGTGCATCTTGCGTTTCGAGACTATATCAACCTGTTACCAAGTAAGTGCACCCTGGCCACCCAACCGTTTATGTTATGTCCTTTACTCGATAGGGATTGTATTTAACACCCTGCTCGTTTTCTTTACTGTCACTCGGGCAACGGAATCATTTACGGTTGTCATGTGAGTTTTGTTACCGCCATGATTTTCAAGCATGCACCCGGCACTTTTGTACGATCACGGTCTTGATTTAGCTAAATTCACCATTACGTTTGGCACACCGCCGCACTTACCATAGAACCGATCACGCTCATCACATTACTTATGACTTCAAAGGATGGCAGTGTAATGCATGCACTTGATTTTGTACACCACAGACACATCCTGTGTTTCATCACGTTTTCGGCACGATCTACGCCCCCCTTTACGCCATAACCACATTAACATCGAATCTTCTATGTCGTATCAACTGCCATTTAGTTTTATTTATAGACTTGGAAATAGTTTGGTTGACAGCTGCGTGTGCATGGGTTAACGGTGATCTATATTAAGTCATTTTTAATAATACTGCAGGCCGTCATAATATTGTTTGTAACCCATTAGCACTCTGAAATTACAGCCCATCCTACATTGTTACTGTGATTGAGGCTTTATTACCATATTCTCAAATTGCTTGTCTGCCATAAAGCTAAATAGGCAACAGGTTACTGAAGGAAGGTCATATATTTCCTGTTGTGATCTGATAATGGAAAGTTGCACTGGTGGGAGGCACAACTTCGGAGAGAAACAGCATTGTCAGTGATAGGGCCTTTGTGAATGTGGGTCGGATCTTGTGCAGATTGGCGATTGTGGGACAGCAGCGGAGGACGCACTTGAATTTTTAAAACTTTATTTAAGGTTTACAGCATACCATACACAAGTTACACTATTAGGCGATAGATTTTGCATCCTGACCACAAGTGCTCCCCCGGCCTCCGCGATACGCCCCGGTATACCACCAAACTATAGTCTAGATGATCCCAAGGACTGGGCGTGCCAGACTTTTTGACTTTCTAGCATTCTCTACATCACCAATTGATTACTGTTAGTTAATGCACAGTTGCAGTGGAGGCATTGTATGGTGGCAGTTCTGTACACTTTGTATTTGGCCTAATTACACAGGCGGTGCTCTACTTTTAATTTTTTTTTTTATTGTTTTTGGATAGAAGCGAAAAGAAAACAAAGTAAAAAAGCATTTGCAATGCAATATGTCTCGCATTTAGAAACTTTGACCTATTGGTATTGTTAATGACCATGCCTTCTATTATTGCAGGTTTTTTAAACACATAAATAAAAGGCAGTTTCATTTAGATTGCCAATAGCTCAATATCTTGCTGTTACGAGACCTATTGCATTGCAAATGTTTGTTTCTACATATGCTCATGATAATCAAGGAACAATCATCAAAGATCTAATAAGTATCACTTGAAGTAGTCAAATTTCTGAAATATGTTCTAGCTGTCAAGGTGAATACAAAATTATTGTGGACTGGTAATTGCATAGCAATTCAGAATTCATATGGGGGTAAGTCGCTAGTAATCTCATTGTAAACACATAACAAATCACCCAGAGCGAACAAATGTTACATAGTCAGACACAAAAAAAAAAATCAGGTAAGAATCGCAATGCTCTAAAATTGTCCCATGTAAGTCCTGTTTTACACTTACAGATCTGGATTTTGCTTCACATTTTGGTACTTGTAATTTTGTTTGGTTTTCCCATTATTAATTCAGACCTAGAAATTCTAGAATGTAAAGAAAATAAGCTTTGGTAAAGTCAATAGGTCTCAGATCTAAAATGCTGAGCTACTGGCTTTGCCAGCGCTTTTTTGCAATCACATGAATACACAAGCATGAAAACTGAAAGCCAATGTAAAAAATACAGCAGGGTGGGAAGGTGCGTTGGAAGCAACACGGAAAGCAAGAGGGATGGGAAGCTGGATGGGAAAGCAGCAGATGGGAGAGAGAGCAAGAACTTGCATGCACTCTCATGTAGTGCTTATACAAAAAGAAAAAAAGTATTGCCCTGAATGTAAGCCTGGTAAGCAGTGGAAGGATACAAGCCACCCAGTCAGAATACTGAGACAGAAATGCTCCTGGGTGGGGCCTGCACAAAAATAGGGAGGAGAGGCATTGAATCAGGGGCAGGGAAGGAAGATAGAGAGCAAAGCCATAAGATCATGAAGCAAGGTGTTTGCCCAAAGCTCACTGTATGTATATTGGAACAATAAAACCTGCTAAAGTGGTCAGTACCAGAGACCTAAACACAGGACTAGTTAAGCTGTTTAAGCCATAGGTGAAAGAGAGCTCTGCAATGGTACACAATCGAACAGAAACCATATTCAGTAAGACAATATTTAGGGGTTTCACTCAAACATATGTGAATTGCAGAATATAGCAGGGTGCGTTTAACTTGCACCCACAGAACCCATTATATTCTTCACAAAGTTTATGATTTTCTTTTAGAAATCTATGTTTCTCTTTACAAAAGATACACAAGAGAAACTTTAGTGATTTGTATTCATGAAGCGCAACATAGGGATTCTTCTTTCCATGGGGCACAAGTTGGCCTATACTTGTCAGGTATTAGAAGTGGAAGATGCCAATGTAAATAAGCATTGGGAAGGCTTAAATGCCTGTTATTGGCAAGCTAGGACAATGGTTTTTTTTTTTAACTTTTATTGGAATCATATTTTATCCTTTCTAAAAAATAGAAGGAAATTTAGCAATATATTAATCACTGCAAATAATGCTAACATTAAGACGTGATTCCTGGAGGAGAGTGGTCATTGTTGAAAAATCCTGGGTATACAAGAAGGCCTAGGAAGGGGAAATGGTCATCATAGTGTGGCTCAATCTGGCCAAGGCTTCTGGGCAGGTATGTCTCAGCTCTTGGGACCCCAGGCTCCTAGGTGGGATGTAAGAGTGAGTGATGTGAACGTGCTGAAGGTTCAAGACCAAATGTATCACTCGATGGGGGCTGTTGATCCTTGCTTGTAGTGCCACCAGAGAGATTGACGATTATATGAATTGCCAGGGGAAATATGATTCTTGAAAGGCAGTGAGAGGAATGATTAGAGGGACCACGGTCTTACTTGGCTAAGAGGAGTAGGACACAGGGGGAGGTTCACTAGCATAAGAGGGAGTAAACCATAATTGATAGAAACCTAAATACTTCAGATGACTTGCAGGTAAAATGATGGCAGGTGACTGTAAACAAAAGACACACGGTAGTGCAATGTATCAGAATGAGTAATATTAAAAAACACTTAATTAAATGTTCTTGGTCCTTCTTAACTAGTAATCCCTGAAAATGTGCCTTTCCACCAAGGCTTTAGCGTCTATTCTGTGCTTTAAGATATCCGGTATAGCAGCTCTAATTAAGACACATGCAGTTCACACTCAATTCTTAGAAGGATGAAGTCACTTAATGAAGATATGGAGTATCTTATGGAAATGAAATGAGTGTGCTTTGAAAGACACAAACGTTCGTATAGGCAACACTGCTAAATCATCAAGAATATACCCCGAGAGAAGGGATATAAAAAAATTAGGAAATACCTACCTGTAGATAACAGAATAGGTAAGGGAACGCAAAGAGTTGGTTGTCTTCGTAAATCAATACGGTGGGTGAAGTGACTGTGAGGGACACTGGTTTATATTATTAGTTTATTGCATTTTCAGGTTTATTTCTCATTTAAATCAATTAAATTTATAAAGTGATATTTTCAAAATGCTACAAGCAATGAAGTATTATGGCACAAAAGAAGGTAGAAGGTGAAATCATCCAATATCACAGTAACTCCAAAACTGAATGAAGAAAGAGGTGATTCTCAAGAGGAGAATGAAATAAATGCCCAGCAGCATCACAGCAGACAGAAAGGTGGAGTGTACTTAAGTGTTGGAGAGCAAGCAGAGCGAACAATCGAAAATTAAATTGGGCACAAGGAAGAGAAGGATCGGCAAATCAAATTTTAGTAGAAGACTGAAGATTAAGGAGGGGAATACAAACTGCAACAGTAAGTAGAGGATTTAGAGTAGCAAGACCATGAACACACTTCAAGACAATATAGGCGAACGAAACGGGAGAGATGAATGAAACTGTAGCCATTGAAGATAAAAAGGGAGAGATATAGGTGCTTAAAACACACCACTAACAGTATAATTCAACACAAGAATGAAAACAGAGATCATGAAGAATGAAGCAACAGTAGTCCCACTGAGATGAGACAAGGGCACGCTTGAGGATGAACGTCAAAAAAGGGTGCATTTCTCCGATAATATTTAGCCGGAATAAATAGGCAGGAGCAATACAAGAGATGTGGTTAGAGAGAGTTATAGGTAAACAAATTACAACAATGTTGTGTGTAAGAGAAAGAGAAAATGAAAAGCAAAAGGAGAAAGGGAAGCATAGGGAGATGTATACAATTAGAGAATTTTAGTTTACAGGGATTATAATTAAGAAAATGGCAAAAAACTAATTTCGAGACCTTGAATATGCAACCTGAAATACTTTCGTGAAGATCAAAATCAAAGGAGATGTATCTGAATCATCCATATAGAAGTGACAAAAGAGACCACAAGAGGCTGGTGCAGACAGAAGGACGGCGAAGACATCATATAGGATACAAAGAGAGTAAGAAGACTGACCAGCCTTGGAGATGGGAAAGGTCCAGTCAGAGAGATGGGACGACGGTCGGGCAAAGGTATATGCAGACACACCACATAGAGGAAGGGTAGAGCGGCAGTAGAGTTGTCAACCATGTCAAACGCAAATGAATGATAACAGAAGATGGACTTACAGCTTCTTCAGTGAACAAGGAATGAGGCATCATTTGTGATTAAGAACGGATCATGAGATGTACCTTCTAAAAAAAATGCCTGTTCAGTAAGTCTAACTCTGAGCCAGTTCACTGTGCAAGTCTCACTGCAGTTCAGTCTGGATTGCTCCTATTGGAGAAGGACCAATGCTGATTTGCATAAGGTGAGACTGTCTGAAGTACACAGTGAACAGTAAACCATGGGCAATATGAGACCCAGAGTAATAACCCATGGCTGCAATCAATTCAAGCTCTCCATCCAGCTCTTTTTTTGGTTCTCTCACTGATATTGGGAACATGACGAGGAAGAAGGAGCACGAACAAGATCTATGTTTAATATGGTTGAGTGTTTTTATAAACCTATTATTCTTTTTATGTTTCAAAGTTCTCAAACTATTTATCTTGGTGGTCTTCTTTAACATCTTTAACACTGCCTTTTATACATTGTATTGTTCCTCCTCGTATTTAGTTTTTTTCTTCTTTTACATCTATTAGTCCCACCTCCAGGCAAAAACAGCTCACTGGAAATCATAAGTAATAAACACAGAAGTGTGTCTGGCTAGCACTTAAGGTCTGGTTCAGTAGAACAGTACTGTAGAGTTTGCATTCATCACAAACACTGCATGTAGCCTTTGATAATTTTGCTTGTTTATACCCAGCGACTAGTGAAATGTTGCTGCATTTGTCTGCAATGATTCCTTTCAATAGAAATTGGCAATTAGATATTCTTAACAGAAATATAAGCAAGCACATTTGTGCATAACCTGAAAAACATGCCAATTTCATAGTAATTGGTCTCAAATAACTGCATTAGAAGGTTACAAATATTTAGAGCACCCGTCCTAACCTTTACCAGGCAGAAGGTCTTTCAACAAGTACTTACAGGCAGTAGACAAAAATACAACAGCCGTAGATCATTGGCAATTCATCCAAAAGCTGGAAAGAAAAAAACACAAAGCATGAAAACCGGAAAATAATGAGCACTTGTACAGAACGAGCTCTCTGTGGCACATTTTCTTGGCTGTCAATTGCAGTAAACTGATTCAACATCACATCTACAGCCTTTGACGGAACAGCTGCAAGTAATTATCAAAAGGAAACAGAAGCTCATATCTGTGGACCGAATGGCAAAAGGGGCTGAAGTGTGGAAGATTTAAAAAAAGGCCAATTAAAGAAAAATATATTAAAATGCAATTTCATCATATTCCTTCAGGATGTACAAGAGGCGGAGAAGTGGGGGGATTTTGAAAGAAAATCATTCCATTTAATGTCTGGCCCGAAGGCTCAAAAGAGTAAGCAGTAGTGGATATTTAGGGCTTTCTGAAAAAATACTCCTTTTGCTGTCGTTTCAAAAGAATGACAAACATTGGCAAAGCCAATAGGTCTGGCTTTCCTGTAGGGTAGCACCCGGCATGCTCAAATGCTGTTAAACTGTGGTGTACAGACAAAAACACCATGGCAAGAAAAAAATACAAAAAATAATTACTCTGTGTTAATTGCATGTTAGAGATAAATAACTGAATGTGGTAAGAGTCAATTACATGACCCAAGGGGGTAATGCTCCTTTGGGTGGAGCCAAAACCCACTATTTTTTTAAAAAATAATTTGTAATAATAGATCTCTAAACAGCTGTGCTGTCAAGCCAGACCTAAAAAGGACAGTCAATGGAAACAAATTCGAGGAAATGACCTGTGATTTTTCAGGAATTAACCATCAACAGACGCGATGATACTTTGAAGTCTGGTTGTTTATTATTAATCTGCAACAAAGGGATGTCTTAGTTTAGGACTTATCTAAAGTCTTCAACAGAGGGAAAACAAAAACCAAAAATACTGTCTTGATCTTGCTAGTAGATGGGAGAAATGATAACGTTTTAATATGTGAATCTTATACTGAAGAATGAATTCACAGACAGCCGAGAAGTAAAATCAGGGCGGACTAGTCTGTGGGGTTTCCTGCGTTGATAACAGGTTTGTACCAAGCTGTCCCACTCACTTATTGTTTCTAAACTGGTTGATAGTGGATGCCACATGAGTCCTGCTGGTAGTCAGTTTTCTTCCTGTAAAACAAGTCCTGCCTTCTGTTTCTTTACCAAAAGTGAGACTTTGCATCCATTGCTCTACAACTACGTCTTATGTAGAAGGAGTAGTTTCTTACCTGTAACTATAGGTTTTGTAGTAGGGGTATCTCTGTTATAGTCATAATCTATGAATAATCCCCGCCCATGTGCGGGGACCCCGGAGCAATCAAAAATATCTCTTAAACTGTCCCGCATTTGCAAACCTGCAAAGACACTTAAGAGACAGACAAAATAATACAGCCTAATCACAACAAGGCTGCACTGGCCAGTACTTCCTCTGAAGGGAACACAAAAGCCAAAATAAAGTTTAAATGTCATTTTTATTCACATCTGACATCCTCCTTTATTACCACACACTCCCTTCACCAAAATCCCTTTAAACAATAGAGAGGAAGGGGTGGACAGACAAGCCCTATAGGCTGTCATTATGTGTCTGCTAAAGGGATACCGTGCCTTTAAGAAACTCTCCAGAGACCCCCGGTATCCCAGGATGCACAGCCAACACAAGTTACTTTCAGTTACTCCACCGGGGAGGAGGGAGGGTCGCTTAGGACTATAACAGAGATACCCCTACTACAGAACTGGAGTTACAGGTAAGAAACTACTCCTTTTGTAGTAGGGGATCTCTGTGTATAGTCATAATCTATGAATAGAATGGCAAGCCCATCCCAACCAACAAGCAGCGGTGGAGTAAGTCCAACCACCAACAAATCACTGTGCAAACAAATTCCTCAACGAAGCCTGTCCAACCTGCGCATCTGCCCTAGCATCAGAATCCAGGCAGTAATGCTTCGTAAACGTATGGACCGACTTCCAGGTGGCAGCCTTACAAATGTCAGCAATGGGAACATTCCTAAGCAAAGCTGTAGTAGCAGCCTTGCCTCTAGTCGAATGCGCTGTAGGCTTACCCCCCAAAGTCTTATTAGCTTTCTGGTAACAAAGCTGAATACAGGAAACAATCCATCTGGAAATGGACTGTTTTGAGGTAGCTAAACCAGTTCTTACCGAACCATAATTAACAAACAGTTGATCCGACCTGCAGATATCTTTTGTCTTATCCAGGTAGAATTTCAGCACCCTACGTACATCAAGTGAATGCAGAGACCTCTCCGCCGGAGAGGAAGGATGCTGAAAAAAACGTAGGCAAAGTTATCATTTGATTTACATGGAAATCTGATATCACCTTAGGCAAAAATTTAGGATGGGTACGCATCACTACTTTAGAAGCATGGAAAACAGTATACGGCTCTTGACAACACAGAGCCTGAATCTCACTCACCCTCCTGGCCGATGTAATGGCCACAAGGAAGGCAGCCTTCCAAGACAAATGCTGCAACGAAGCCTTATGGATAGGCTCAAAAGGCTCCCTCATCAATCTAGATAACACCACATTCAATTCCCATGGTGGAGAAGGTCTTCTAACAGGGGGAAACACCTTACGCAAACCCTCCAAAAAATCCTTAATCACAGGGATTTGAAAAAATGAGGTTTGAGAAGGGCCCTTCCTATACGCAGTCAGAGCTGCGAGATGAACCTTAATAGACTGAAAATTAAGCCCAGATTGAGCTAACTGCAGCAGATAAGGCAAAATAACATCTTCTTTACAGGATGTAGGGTCAAAGTCCTTTGCCTTGCACCATAAGCAGAATCTCTTCCACTTATAGGCGTAGGAAGTCCTCGTAGACGGTCTCTTCGCCTCTTTCAAGATCTCCATACAGTCCTGAGGTATGTTCAAGTGTCCATACTGTACTAGCTCAGGAGCCATGCTGCCAAACTCAAGGACGAGAGATTGGGGTGAACCATCTGTCCTCCGAACTTCGTGAGAAGGTCCGGCCGACACGGCAGGCGTCTGTGTGGCAGAACAGACCGGTGAAGAAGGTCGGTGAACCACCATTGCCTCGGCCACTCCGGAGCAATCAGGATCATTCTGGCTCTGGATTGCGACAGCTTGATCAGCACCGCCGGGATCAGGGGAATGGGTGGAAAGGCGTAGAGAAAGCTGTTGGACCAGCTGATCCATAGGGCATTCCCCAGCGTCCCTGGTTGGTAGTACCTGGACGCGAAGTCGTGGCATTTGCTGTTTTCTGCCGTAGCGAACAGATCTATATCCGGAGTGCCCCACTCTGCGAAGACGTCTCTTAGCACGTCGTCGTTTAGCACCCACTCGTGGTTCTCTTGAACGAGCCTGCTGAGCGCGTCTGCTTGGGCATTCTGCACCCCCGGCAGATGGGTCGCCGTGATAGTCAGGTTCCTGGCCACCAGCCAGTTCCAGATCGCCTGTGCCTCCCGAGACAGTGTGCGTGAACGTGAGCCCCCCTGCTTGTTGAGGTAATACATGGTCGTAGTATTGTCCGTCTGAACCAGCAGGGAGTTCGTCCTGAAGGAGGGATGGAACGCCTTCAAGGCCAAGTGTACCGCTCTGAGTTCCAAAAAGTTGATATGGTAAGTCGTCTCCCTCTGCGACCATATCCCCTGAATCTGAAGAGGGCCCGAATGCGCTCCCCAGCCCTGGAGAGACGCATCGGTCACTATGGTCTGGACCGGAATATCCTTGTGAAAAGGAGTCCCCTTGCAGACATTCTCTGGGGCACACCACTATTTCAGAGACTGCCGAGCGTGTTGAGACAACTGGATCTTGTCCTCCCAACGCCCCCGCCTCTGGTCTCATTGATCCTCCAGACATTCCTGGAGAGGCCTCATATGCAGACGTGCATTGGGGGTGAGAAAGATGCAAGAAGCCATCGACCCCAGTAAGGAAGACACCGTCCTCACCGTAGGAGAGCGGGCTGAGATGAGATGCCGAGCCTTCCCACGGATCGATAAGCGTCTCTCCTCCGAAGGACACACGCTTGCGTTCAAGGTATTGACTGAGGCCCCCAAGTACTGGAGACACTGCACAGGGATCGGCACTGACTTCGACATGTTGATGTGCAGTCCCAGGCGATGCAGCAAGGCAGCTGTCCTGTTGAAATGGCACTGGGCTTCCTGGTAAGTGGACGCTTTGATCAACCAATCGTCCAGGTATGGATACACAAACACCTTGGTCTTCCGCAGGTGTGCCGCGACCACTGCCATGCACTTGGAGAACGTCCGTGGTGCAGACTTCAGGCCAAACGGGAGTACTGAATACTGGTAATGGTTGTTGCCTACCAGAAACCTCAGGAACTTGCGATGCTTTGGTGCGATCGGCACATGAAAGTAAGCGTCCTGCAGATCTATGGCGCACAGCCAGTCTCCTCGATGCAACGGAGGGTAAATCTGATGCAGGGACAACATACGGAACTTTTCTCTGCGGATCCACTTGTTTGCTTGACGCAGATCTAGAATAGGCCTGAACTCGTTCTTGTCCTTTTTTCTTACGAGAAAGAACCGTGAGTAGAGACCTCTTCCTTTTTGCTGCAAAGGAACCGCTTCTATCGCCCTCTTTTTTAACAGAACGTCTGCCTCCCGCTGGAGCTCCCTCACCATGTAGGAGGAGCGCACTGGTGGAATCTGTGGAGGCGGGCTGGTGAAACGAAGACAGTAACCATTGCAAACAATATTCAGCACCCACTTGTCCTGCGTTATTGTCCTCCACTCTGCCAGGTAGTGTTGAATACTTCCCCCCACCGGAGCGGGTAACGGATGAGGGGGAAGTAACTTTTCAGGGCTTCGACCCGGCCGGGCCTTTGTTCCCCGACGAGGACTGATGCTGTCCTCTGGCGCTTCTGAAAGGACTGCCTCGGGAACTGCTGTTGTTGCTGGGGCTGTTGTTGGTGGCCCGACTGACGCCCTTGACCTCTCTGCTTGGCGTAGCGCCTGCCTGAGGATGGGAAGGACCTCCTCTGCTCCTTGGGCCTCTCCAGCCCCACCGCCTTCAGAGTTTCCGCCTCAGCCTTCATGCGGGCCATCTCGTCATCCGCATGCGACCCGAACAGCGTCGTGCCAGAGAATGGTAAGTTGGCGATCTTCTGCTGTGCTTCAGGCTTGAGAGGGGTCAGCCGCAGCCAGGAATGCCTCCTCATGTGTATGCCGTGGCAGTACCCATGGGCCGCCAGCAGCGACACATCCCCCGCCGCACTGATGATCTGATTAGAGACCATCATGCCCTCGTTCAGCACCTCCTGAAAGTCCTCCCTCTTGTCTCTAGGCAGGGAGGCAGCGAACTATTGCAGGGAGTCCCAAAGAGACCTGTCATAGCGCCCCAACAGAGCGGAGGTGCTAGCGGCCTTCATCGTAGTGGCCGACGTGGAGCACATCCTCCTCCCCAAGGAGTCCATTTTGCGACTCTCCTTATCCGGCGGAGCCGTGGATGAAGGAGTCGTAGTGTTGTTTACAAGCCGCCGCCACGATAACAGAGTCCGGTGGAGGATCCACCCTGAGGAACGCCGGGTCCGAGTCAGGAGCCCTGTACTTTTTTAGCAGTCTCGAGGGCGCCGGTTTCACCACGGCCGGCGTCAAGAACACCTCCATTGCAGGTTCCTCCAACCCCGGAACCAACGGGAGGAGGGGGCGCGACAGATGAGCCTTATGCAAAGTTTCAAAGATCACAGAAGTAGTGGGAATAGGGGTAGTGACTGATATCCCCAACTTCGCCGCCGCTCTCATCAGCACCTCCTGGAACGTGGCAATGTCATCCACCGGCGAGACGCGGGTAGGAGGCGTCTCCGACAGCGAGGGCGAAAACCGTCCAGTCCCAGAAGAGTTCGTGCCCCTCGAGCCTCTGGAACGAGACCGATACCTCCGTCGTCCATGTCCAGAGCGAGTGGACGATCTGCGCCTACTCCGTGATCGCCTACGAGGGCGAGAGCGAGATCTCTGCCTGTGAGGAACCCTCGGGGGCGGAGGCGGTGGAGATGTAGGCAGCTGAGGCACGGGCAGAGGGGGAGGAGGAAGAGGAGGAGGAGGAGGAGGAGGAGGAAGATCAGGCACCGGTGGAGGAGCCGGTGGAAGATCGGGCGCAGGAGGCAGAGGCGGCTGCTGTACGCAGCGCGGGCCTGTCCCGCGTGGAAGCCACCGACGGGGAACGTCCGCGTCTCCCCGATCCCCGACTGGAGATCGTAATCACGGAGGACGTGTTCCCCGATGTCCGTGACGTCGAACTGTACGTCGACCTCGTCCGGCGTCTCTTAGCCCTCGACGTCGAACGCCGTCTCGCAGTCGAGCGTCCTCTCGACGTCGAACCATGCCTCCTCGACGTCGAACCATGCCTCCGTGACGTCGAACCACGCCTCCGTGATGTCGAACCACGCCTCCGTGACGTCGAACCACACCTCGACCTCCGTCGCCGCGGCGTCGACTTCTGCCTCGACGTCGACTTCTGGTGCTTCGACGTCGAACGCTGGTGTCTCGACGTCGACGTCCGGTGCCTCGACGGCGACCTGTGCCTCGACGGCGACCTGTGCCTCGACAGCGATCGTCTCCGCCTGGACGGCGGGCGCCGGGATCTCGGCGTCGACTCCGTCAGCATCGAGCCGTGGGTCGACGGCGAAGGTGGCGAGTGAAGTCTTCCATGGGGCTCGGTACGACGTCGATGGGTTGTCGACCGTGACACCTGCGACGGAGACCCGATCCCGGGTCTCGCCGGCCCCTCTCTCGACGTCGAACGCCGAGGCTGCCGCGACCCAGAGCCCTGGATCGACGGTGAACATACCGGTGCCCTCTCCCTCGCCGTCGCCGACGTCGAACGCGACCTACAGCCGGTAGGCGCCGTTTCTGCTTCCTGCTCTGCCCGGAGGTCCCTCCAGGGGCTGAAGCATGGGCGGAGGAGGGAGAATGAGATCCTCCATGCCCCGAAGTCCCACCGGTCCTCTGCTGCTCCTGTCCCTGAAGGCGAATCTTCTCCCTGTCCCTCAGGGTCCTCTTTGAAAAGGTTTTACAGATGGCACATGTAGCTGGGACATGTGAGGGCGACAAGCAGAGGATACAAACATCATGTGGGTCCGTCTTGGCCTTTTTCCTCCCACACTCAGGGCAGTTATCGAACAAAGCCATGCTAAGAGTGGGCCAAAACTGCTCCAGATTGCAGGCAGTAGTAGACAAAGGCTCTAGACGTCGAATGAAAACACTATTTATCCAAAAAATCCAATTTTAATCAAATAAACCACCCAAAAGGGTAGAGCTCAAGCTCCAGGGTCCTGCTAGCAGGAGCCGGAAAAAAGAACTGAAAGTAACTTGTGTTGGCTGTGCATCCTGGGATACCGGGGGTCTCTGGAGAGTTTCTTAAAGGCACGGTATCCCTTTAGCAGACACATAATGACAGCCTATAGGGCTTGTCTGTCCACCCCTTCCTCTCTATTGTTTAAAGGGATTTTGGTGAAGGGAGTGTGTGGTAATAAAGGAGGATGTCAGATGTGAATAAAAATGACATTTAAACTTTATTTTGGCTTTTGTGTTCCCTTCAGAGGAAGTACTGGCCAGTGCAGCCTTGTTGTGATTAGGCTGTATTATTTTGTCTGTCTCTTAAGTGTCTTTGCAGGTTTGCAAATGCGGGACAGCTTAAGAGATATTTCTGATTGCTCCGGGGTCCCCGCACATGGGCGGGGATTATTCATAGATTATGACTATACACAGAGATCCCCTACTACAGAACAAGATTGTTTCCACAACTGCACGTCAAATCCAGAGGTATTAAAATGATTCTATGATAGTTTCCCATTATATTTTGTTTTCCAGACTACACAACCGTACATCCTTGCATCCCTTCATTAGAGGTTTGGTGCAGAACATGTACTTCCAACCCGTGCATCTTCCCACTGGACCCTCAGACATGGACCCCTCACTGTCTAACATGTATGACAGGATCATACACGGTGACATAGTAGAGCGGGCGAGGCTCCACCAATAATGGCAAGAAAATAACATTATTTTTGGTTGATTAAACCTCGTGATATACCCCATAGGCATTGGCAGTGCTTTGTCAAACTCTTTGAAACTTTCAGAACAAACGAGAAGAAAGACCCCCAAATCCTACTGTGTGGTGGACTTTAAAACCCACGACCACATTCTACTCTCCAGAATGTGTTTGCTAGAAATGAATCTATCTTTGCCTTCTTAAAACCAATGTTAACAGTTTTGCTGATTTTACCCTTAGTTTATATTTGTTTGGATATCAAGCATGATGCAATATTTATGCAACTTTAATAAGTTGTACATTTCATGTACACCTTTGTATGTGCATGCTTAATCTGCAAAGTTGGAAGGGTCGTAAAGTGAAGAGATGGATCCCACGGAGTTTTACAAAGGTCATGGATAAGACATGTTAAGAGATGAAAACTCCACTACCCCGATTCCTACTAATTCGTGCACAAACCTGCTGCTCTAATTTAAGGTGGGGAGGAGAGTTCGGGTTCAAGCCCAGGCACGAAGAACTAAACCACAACACATATACTGGACCCTTACAATGGACTTGCGTCCACCCAGACCCCAAATGATTTTAGTACGTCCGACTAGGACCTAGAGGCCAGTCAACTACTCATGTATAACGACATCACAGCAGCATCTAATCTCCCACGCAAGTGTTGCTTTTGTATGTCATTGGTAGTCTCATTGCCGTGGTGCAGTCTAAATTTATCTGCCAATTCTTAAGAACAGATTGCCTTCAGGAACCGGTGTCCCCAATATTTTTCATCTCCGTAATTTATAGAATATGCGGAAATTGTTTTTGATGATGCCTCTTTGCATGGCTTTAGGGTTTTTTTTCAATTGAATTACATCGTGAACTGCTGCTTTCAATTTCAAAAGTATTTTATTGGTTGTTTCCAAATAAAGCAATACATACAATACTTCAAATGAAAGGACATAAGGAGTAGACATGCAAAAATAAACGAAGCAAAATAGGGACAGAAAAACAGCAAATGCATTGAGTAATCAGGCGAGTGTGGCAGTATATCACATTTTCATACACAAGTGAACTGCTGCTTTAATCAAGGTCATGGGTGGGATCCACCCTGAGGAACCAGACATCTGAGAAAGAGCTTCTAAAATAACTGCTGGTAAAAGAACCATGTAACAAAATCAAGAGCGCATCAGATGCTTGCAAACAGTCGAACCACTGGCAATGGTTTGGATAGCATTTCAACAAATGGTTAATCGCCTAATGTGCCACTCTAGACATAAACCCATCTTATCCACATCTGCACTGACCGATGCTCCTCATGGGAACAGTCCAACCTGAAATGCCATGCGAGGCCCCCCTCCAGAAGTGAACACAAGCAACCACAGACAGTTTCAGTCTCTTCAGTGCTGTATAGCTTGGATCCTGTGGTGGACTGAGCAAGGGGTCCAGGTCTGGGCTTCCCCTTGGCCACTTAGGGCATTACATCAAACACAAAAGGTAATGGGAGAAATGCTGGCAAATAGTGCAACCACTGGCAATCACCTGGGTAGCATTGCAACCCATCGTTTTTTGCTAAATGTGTGAATCAAAACAAAGGTTGACATTGTGCAAATCTGTACTGACCCGGATGCTCAAGGAACAGTCAATCCTGTGGAGAAGTTCGTCCCGTGCTCACTGCGCCACTGGAACAAATTTGCACCCTACTTTTGTGGCCCAAACAGGCCATAACAGGTTTGGGGTTGCTTCCTGTTCTGAGGGGCCCTGTTTTAGTAGTTCAAGCTGGAGAGTTCCCACTGGAGCAGGATCAAGGTCGATTTGTATATGGCTAGTTCCTGTCTGAGGTGACATGGTGCACAGAAAAATATGGGCTGGAAATGCGGCCAGGAGTAGTTACCGGAGGCTGAGATTAATTCAAGTATTCCGCCATCACTTTGTTATTTTTCTCAGTACAATGTCCTAACTGCGATGAGTATGCCAATACGTGGTTTCTATGCTCACTGTGTCGCCACTGGCACCAAGCTGCACTCTATTAATAAGAACCAAATAGGCCAAAACCAGTCTGGGGTTGCTTGTGTTCCGGTTCAGAGGGCACCTGGCCTCGAGTTGAAGCTGGACTGTTCCTATTGGAGCAGGATCAAGGCTGATTTGCATATGGCTAATTCCTATATGAGGTGGCATGGTAGGAAAACAAATCATGGACTGGAATGAATCCCGAGTAATTTATCAAAGCTGAGATTAATTGAAGCATTCTACCATTTTGTTTTCATCTGCCCTTTTGAAACAGCATCTTAGTGCGATATCCATCTACCAGTTCGGAAATCAGAACACTTGGTTATGTTGATTTGTATTGCACAGCTAATCACCCGCGAAGGTATCCAGCCTCTGGAGCAGGGGCACAGCACTGCTGGTGCTCTTAGTTGAACAACCTGGGGCTGTATTATGGAAGTGTCCCTGGGCGCACGGGCATTTGCACCGACTTTGCACACCCCCGGGGCACTTTGGGATTACAGAAAGGGCAGTAGACACTTGTGCATCCCCTTCTGTAAAGCTGTTGGCACTGCTGCACATAAAGCACCTGCGTTCCCTCATTTGAATGAGGGCGTGATCCCATGCAAATGAGAGACTACCTTTGCATCTGCACCGTATTATTGAGGCGGGCAGAGAGGTAAAAAAGCTGCCAAAACCTAGACGGTGGCACACTGTTAGTGCGCCACCTGATGGCAGCCCTCAGGAGTGAGTCCCATGGACTCCTTAGACATCCCCTTGCAGGTGGGTGCAGTCACTCACTGCACCCGCCTGCAAGGGGATCTCTAATCCCCCTTAAGAGTGCAGGCGGGTTGCTGCCTGTACTGTGAAACGCAGAGCGGCTTCACGGTAGCCGGTCCATTTTTGATGTGAATGCGCTACCCTGGGGGCAGCGCAATTCATGTAATAGGGCGCACTTTCTTAGTTTGCACCCGGCGCACCCGTTTTAATGTGCACCAGGCGTAAACGGGGAAAATGCACACTTTACATAATGGGGCCCCAAGTCTTCAGTTTCAGTTTCTTGCTGAAGTTGAGAAGTGGAGTGGCAGTCCGGATGTGTAGAGGAAGTTCATTCCAGTTTTTGGCAGCGTTGAAGGGGAATGGGTGACCTCCTGTCTTTCTTCTGCAGAGGCGGGGGGTTTGTGCCAGGGAGGAAGAGGTGGAGCGTACCTGTCTGGAGGGTTGGTAGAGTTGGAGTCAGTCATTGAGGTACGCTGGCTCGGTGTTGTGGAGGGCTTAGTAGGCCTGGATAAGCAGTAGGAATTTGCAACGTGCCAGTGTAGTACAGTGAGGTAGGGAGTGATGTGAGCACTTCTGGGGACGTCTAGGATGAGTCTGGCGTGGTGTTTTGGACAGCATCGGACCTTCCCTTTGATGAATAAGCGTGGGTACATATGCGCCTGGACCTAGTGCCAAGTCCTGGCTCAGTGCACACACCCTTGTTGACTTCTAGAGCTCGAGTTCAACTCTCCATCCCATGGGACAGGACAAAAGCCCAGACAAAAGGTAGTCTGGTTTTGTAAGAGGTGATGTCACTGACTGCTAATACAAGAGTAATGAGGTAATACCTTTGTACTTAACACTATGTTCAGCTCCTTCCTCTATACATACAGCATAATGACAAAGAAACCGAGATGATACAGCAAGCAGATAGCATCTCACTAGGATCTTATGTTTGAATCTGAATATTTACAAAAAGTGTGTTAACTGGGCCATGTAGCAGACAAGGTGAACGGGACGCTGGATTGACCAGAAGCCGCCCTGGCCATGACCACAAATTCAAGGATTATCCAAAAGGAGGAGAATAACATAATAACATTTCATTGAATAGCACTCAATTTTGCGGTGTCCAAACAAGCCTTCTATAGACGCCTTCTTCTTGGGAAAAACGACCTCAAATAGTCCCAAAAATCCTGCAAGGAAGAGAAGGGTATTTTCAGATCATCCAAGTAAAAGTGATGGTCCTTCGCAGGATCCTGGTTGTGGAGGGTCTACTCAAAGAGAGAAGTAAAGTAAGACTTAAAGTACATGGGAAGACAAATCTCCAGGCTGCCATGGAACTGTGAGAAAATGAAAAAACAGAACAAGCATTGGCATAGCCAATAGGTCTCGCTTTTGGGACCTTATAAGTATTTAGTTATGCAGCACAATATCTTTGGTGCCACAACGTCAACTGTTGCATGGCTAAACACTTATAAGGTCCCAAAGGCGAGACCCATTGGCTATGCCAATGCTTGTTTTTCTGTTTAACGATCCAAGTTAGTATTTTAAAAAAGAGCTTGCGTCATTTTGTAGTTGTGCCAAAGCATGATAAGAGAACCTTCAAAATGATGTGGCTGCCACATCATAGCTCCTTTTATTGACTTTAACTAGACTGCACAGCGTCGGGGATGCTGTACACAGCTCATCTGAAGACCCTTGGCAAAGCTAATAGCTTCCAAAAGCTAGATCTATTGTCTTTGCCAGGACTTGTAAGTGTACAAAAACGTCTATTGTTGTTGCCCATACTATGTAACTGGTTTCTATGAATGAATAGTGTATACCAGCTTTCCGTACTGTACCCAGAAGGCAGGAATGTGGTCACAATTTGTGGCAGATTGGAGAATTGCGCCACAGAAAGTTGAAGCTGTTTTACCCAGATCACACAGTTTGGTCACATGCGAAAGTCTAGATTTAAGTGCTGTAGTTCTGCCTGCCCACAAACAACACTATGTCTTATTCACAAAAACAGTCTAAAAGTCCATGCAAACGTTTTACACCTTCGCTTGAACTAATGTACATTCTTGTTGCAACTCAAAAGCATTCCAATCAGTGTGCCTGAAAAACTGGCCACACGGTTCTAAGAAATACTCTTGCAGTGGCATGTGCAAGGATTACCATTTGACATTTCCCGGTATAAAATTGTACGTAGTGCGTAATTACGCAATGTTTAAAAACACAATGCTTTCTTTCTTTTTTCCTCCAAGGGGAATTCCCTTTTCCCTGTAGACGAAGCCCTTCCCCGACATGTCTGGAAAACATTAGAGGTAGCCCGTGAACCTTTTCACTGATGACGGAGAAAATATAAGCTTTGCTGGCGTAAAACCCCCCCGACCCTACACAGCCTGGGAAAGGATCAGATACGAGGAGGTGGATTGTCACAAACAAAACTCACAAGTTTGTGGCCCGAGGCACACCACTTATTGCTCCTCCACCTTCACGCCTTTTGCATACTTTACTCGTGCGTGTAAGCAGTTGTAAATCGGTTTGATGATAGTCTGTATTTTTGTGTGTAAAGCTGGCAGGTGTTAAGGGAGCCATTAGCCACGGTAAACTGCTTAGCGAGTGGTCCCTGCATCTTTACCTAAGAATGATCCGTTGCTCATCATTACATACCTTGAGTACAACCATGTCCTTGCGAGTGTGTTTACTTAATTCTCTGCTTCCGGCCTTGTGGTACGCGGCAAATGCAAAAAGAACTATTGATGGACAGAATGCAGAACAATGTCGTACATTAACCCTAGTACAGAGATCTGGGCCTAAATCCATCGTTTTTTTGCTCACCATGCCATTCTAGTTTGAACCCAGCCATATGCAAATCAGTCTTGACCCTGTGCCCAATGGGAACAGTCCAGCCCAAACTGCCAGGCCAGGTCCTCCCTGGACTGGAAACAAGCATCCTAGGACCGGTTTCGGGGTTTCACCCCTCTTCAGCCAGGATAGCTTGATTCCAGTGGCATGGAGAGCACGGGACTCACGTCTGAGCAAACCCGTCCCACTCGGGGTGACAAATGCAAAAAAAACTATTGATGGACAGAATGCAGAACAATGTCATACATTCACCCCAGTACAGAGATCTGGGCCTAAATCCATCGTTTTTTTGCTCACCATGCCATTCCAGTTTGAACCCAGCCATATGCAAATCAGTCTTGTGGTACGCGGCGTTTGACACTGCCTGACGTAACAGAAGCAAAACAAGCCACGTGCTCTTAGTGCAGAGGCACCTTGGTGCCGGCCAAGCGCCAGGCGTTTTTTGGGCAGGGCTGTTTACTACAAAGCTGTGCCCCGCTGCAGGGCAAGACTGGCATCGCCTCTGTCCCTGTTATTTCTGATACCTTTCAGGAAAAGCTTGCTACAGACGTAGAGAAGCTGTCCAGATAATGAACATTGCAGCCACACGGTCCCTCGAGTGGCTTGTGGCTCACACACAACTTAATGGTATAATAATAGCTAGGGAGTATTTTTTAGCAATCAGACTTAACATGGGCAAGCTGTTTGACATTCCCAAAGTCCAATGAGAAAGAAAAAAAAAAAATCATAAAAAGGTGGGGGTTTTTTCATACCCACCCCAATTTCTACGAGCAATAAACTTATTTGAGTTCCTGTATATTTCGTATTCTTCTTTAATCAGCACAATATGTGAGATTAAACCAGTAACCTTAGAAAACAAGAAGTGCGAGCAAGACGGAGCGAGGCGCGCGCGCTTGGGAGAGCAGTCTGCTCTTTTTCGCAGCACACACTCGTGCTTGTGGCACCCACTAAACCACGTTGCCTCGGTCTCTTTCCATCCCGCCCTGAGATCGACATTGCTCAAGCCTACCCCTGGCAGCGTACCCGTTTGCAAATTGTTAAGAAATGGTGTGAACGTGTTGCATTTTTAACGAAGACTCAATTAGCTGTGTTTTCAGCCACATTTGCACTGTGATGGCAGGCAAATGAGCGCCATTAAGGAGAAACAATCCTCTGCAGGAGACCGCTCAATCCTGAGAATAAATTAGAAAAGGAGCTCCCCGCAGGAGAAGTTGCAGTTAAATGCACGGAGGCAGTCAGACGAATAAAGAGAGCACGGCCGACTGTGAGGTTTGGTTCACAAACTCCAGCCATTGTCCTGGTAGGGGAAGCGTTTCGTCAGAGGGTAACAAAAGTGGGTAGATTGGCTTTAGAAGGTGACCAATGGGAGGGCGGTTATATGGCGTCAGAAGACACCAATTTGGGGGAGGGTGGTGGTGGTGTCAGCGGCATGGTGTCAGTTAGTGACCAAAGGAGGTGTGGCGCAGCGTCAGGAGGCACTAAGGGGGAGGGGCATGGCACAAGATGACCAGTGGGGTTTGGGGTCCTAGGATGCACCACATATTAAATAAAGTCTCTAATATGTTTTCCTGGCCCAAGCAGGCACGGTTCTAACTTCCTCAATGTAGAGACTCATTTTTCTAAACGTACGTTTTGTAAACACGATGTAGTTGCATTTGAGAGGGCCCGGCCATAAAGAATAGTTATAATTAATTCTGAATTAGAATGAATGACGTGGCTTTATTTCCGCACACCGATCGGGTGGGGAGGTGTCGAGGGAGTGACTCCCACTTCCATCCATTAAAAGGTATTGAGTGGATTAGACACGCGGGCAGAGTATGAGGCGTCTAGTGTTTTTCCATCTGTCTAGCACATAAATGAGTTAGTAATTCCAGTGTCGTGTTGTCTACAGACCTGCAACACTGCATGATTAAGAACATTGTTTTATAAAAAAAGAAAAAACAATTCATCATTAATTGTGCAGATGCATTATAATCTGTGGAGAGCAGGATCACCGGCTTTCCGGTGTTGAGCTAGTATTAGAATGATCTAGAAGTCGGACTCGGCAGCAGACTTCAAGACTAAAGCTAAAAGTCTAATCCTGATGTGCTTATCTGGCAGCCAATCACAATCGACAGTATGCGCTTATGTAAAGTACAGTCAACTTGGCGGCTTTAAAAATAAGCATTGGCCGCACGGCCGTGAAAGTGTCACGGCCGCGAAAGTGAAAGTGATCACGATCAAGCGCGGCGAGCGATGCAAGCATTGGCTGCGCGCGCAAGCGACCGCGAGAAGCGATCTGTGGTGGGGGAGGGGGAGAAGCAGGAGTTGTGTGACGGAGGAAAGACAGATGGCGGCGGTGCGCGTGCACGCAAGCTTGAGGCCACCAAAAGCCTGTGGTGGCACTTTCAAAAGCCACTTACTAAATGTCTAGCAGAGCAGCGCATGCGCTGGCTCAGACGAGACCTAAAAAGGGTTGCTTGAGCATGACCTTTTTATCCTTTTCAAAAAATGGCACTGGTCTCAGGAAGTCTGAAGCTACTGCGCTACTGCCACGATGGACAGAGCTGACCGGTAATGGAACAAGTAAACTTCCATGACATCAGATCAGCCTGCCTGAACATCAGGGGTTCTAATGATTTATGGGCTAAAACTGCTGAAACAATATTCAGCCTGAATGGGACATGTGAACTGTGGCTAACAAGTGAAAAAGTCAATTAAACCACACTTACCTGCACTGGTCTGTAGGATGGGAAGAATTTAAACAGTAGAACTGACCTAATACTCAATGTTTTCTTAATTTCCTTTTACAGCACCAAGAAACCCTCCCAGGGGTTGTAGTTATGCTCAATAAAAAATATAAATTACCTTTTCTGGTAAAGGTGCTGTTGAGGACTAGGAATTGAGGTGACCCAAGTTCTTCAATGATATTAATTTTCTCTCCTTATGCCAATGCCAAGATAATTATTAAGCTTTTGAGATAACCTCAGTAGAATGTCCCTGAAAGGATGCAAGAACCATTTGTGGACACACCACTCCATAATATACCACCATGGTTCTCGAACCCTGAAGCAAGATCAGAGAACTGGCACTTTTGAGCAGTTCACATTTAAGAACTTGTTCTTGGTATTTGGAAGAATTTAAATTTTAAGACCAATTCCGGAGTACCTTCAGTCGAGCCACATCCAGTGGGTCCCTTGGTAATGACTCTGTTGAAGGAGCCCACGCCAAAAGACCAAACTACAAGTAATGTTGTGCTCCCACACAAAAAAACAGAGCCCTATCAAAAAAGGGGATTGCTTACTTTTTATTACCATGTACAGAAATCCGATAACTCCTAAGGTTGCAAGATGGACCCAAAATGCAGGGTATTATAGATGTAGCATTCAAAGGTGTCCGGCTCCATGGACAGGGACATAAGGAAAGGTACTCTGAGTGAGAGAGTGTGTGTGTGTGAGAGTGAGTGTGTGAGTGTGTGTTTTCTCCTGTGAAAAGAAACAAGAATACACTGTACCAGGGCAGTAGAGATCCCGACACGGTAGCCGGTCATTTCATCAAAGCTAATAGGTATGCCTATGAGACCTGCTGGCTTTGTCACTGGTTTTTAGTCTTGCAGTACAGCATCCCGATGGTGTGTACCACGGCAAAAAACAAAGTAAAAAAAGCACTAGGAAACAGTTGTTGTGTCTTTTTGTAAGCATGCGAACCACGCGTAGGTGCACCTACAAAATGCCACAACTTTTTTATTTACAGAGGTGGATTAGTAAATAGAAAAACACTAAGTAGCTTTAAAGTATTTTTGTGAAGTATGGGGGGAGGGAAGCAAGACAGAGGGCAGGGTGGAATAAAGCAATGGAGGTAGGAGGGCGACAAAAGAAGGGCGGAGTGCGGAGGAGAAGCAATGGATGAGAGAGAGAAGGAGGGCATGTTTGAGGGGGAAGGGACACAGAGCTGGGGTAGGGAGGAGAAGTAACAGGTGAGACAGCAATATGAAGCAGGCGAGGTAGAAGTGGGGGCAAAGTAAAAAACATGCGACAGAGAACAGCATGGAGTGCACAGAGAGAGAAGTGCACAAGGGAGACAGCTGAAAAAAACTGGACCACTGATGGAGTGCTTAACTCAAAAGAAAGAAAGTGGAAGCACAGAAGCCAGGCAATCTAAATAGATGGTGTGCTCCAAGGGAGGGCCAAACAAGCTAGGAAACAATTAAGAAGCAGGCAAATGGGAGTGACAGGAAGGGCAATAAATTGTAACCAATGGGTGGATTCCAAGTCACTGTATGTTCTATTTAAGTCCACAATATATCTTGCAACAGACAGAGCATTTGTTGTCTTCTAGGCTGGACCTAAAACAAGCATTTGCAATGCAACAAGCGCTGCATTACTGAATGTTTGACCTATTGGTGTTGCAAATGAAGTTTACTTGATTTTTATTTTTTGTCAAATATCCCAACAGTAGCATAAGCAATAAAAGAAAATACAGGAAAAAAGGTAAGGGTATAGTACTATAGGCTGTTACTAGGTGTCCCTGTGGAGTTGTAAAAGGACCTCTCTTAGCAATGTAAGGCACTGCAACCATAATACAATTATAAAGAGAAAGATGGCCGCTGAGCATATGTTTCAATTTGTTTTTATTGAAAGTGAGATTATTACCTTGCGTTTAAAAAGTGCCCTATTAAAATAAACAACAATGGTGCTTTTTTTTTTAAACTCAAGCTAACACAATTCTCACAGCCAATAAAAACAAATGAAATCGTGCTCAGCTGCAATCTTACTCTTTATAATTGCATTAAAGATGCAGTACCTTATATGGCTAATAATGGTTCCTTTACAACTCCACAGTGACACATAGTAACAGCCTGTGGGACTGCAATATATTCTTGCTTCGTGAATTTTATTACTTATGCTACTGCATGGGATATTTTCTGACAAACAAATCTGTAACAAACTTTATCATATGCAACGCAAATAGCTAAAACTTTCAGTAATGCGAGACCTATTGCATTGCATATGCTCGTTTAGTAATTCTTACAATGCTTGGCTTTAAATCTGAACACATCGTCGTACATGTATATGTGTATTTATTTGAAAATAAAAACAAATATGAAAAGTAATTTAGGTTTTTGCATCTGCAATTCAGTACAATATTAGAGATAATCATGGGTAGCAATGAAAAGACATGATTACTGAGGGATCCTTTTGTTTTCGAGTTAAATGCCGTGCGGCGTTTGTTGCTGGCAAATGCTGTAGCTCACAGTAATGTTTGGTGCAGCATTTCGTGGTGCTGTAGGACTATGCTGCCCTGGAGCAAGATATCTTGGCTTCTTGGTTTTGAAACGGTCTCCAAGCCCTCCTCTCCTCACCACAACAGCACCTCAGGACAGATGGAACTGCCTGCCCTAACAGATCACACGCACTGCTTTAAGTATGCCGTGTTATGATTTTGTGCTGCCATTTTTAAGCTCTGAATCAAATCAAGTGCTGCAAGAGATGTTAATGTTAATGGAAATTTGTAAAGCGCTCGTACGCTGATTGGCTTCATGGCGCTAGGGTTCAAAGTTAACATTTGAGGCAGAGACTAACCCTGATTAAACAGCCAGGTTTTCAGGAGTTTTCTAAATTGGAGAAGATTAGTGCAGGATCGAATTTCAAGTGGAAGAGTATTCCACAATTTGGGAGCAAGAATGGTAAATCTGCGTCCTCCTAGGCGTACCATTTTAAAGTCCGGGATGGTAAGGAGACATTGGTGAGCGGACCTTAGGGCACGTGTAGGGGAATACCTGAGTATCAAATTGTTGATGAACTCAGGGCTGATGCCATGCAAAGATTTAAAGATAAGGCAGCCCGTCTTGAAAACGCACCGCTGAGCAATTAGAAGCCAATGTAGTTTTCTTAGCAGTGGGGAGGCAGAGTGCCATTTCGGTTGATGGAAAATCAGTCGCGCTGCCTGGTTCTGAACCAGCTGGAGACGTTTGAACAGGTAGTGAGGCATTCCCAGGTAGACGGAGTTGCAAGGCATTCAGCCCAGTGTTCTTTGAAGTTGTGATAAAATAAACTAATTACAACTTTTTATGCAACTCTTAGCCACTGTGAAAACCATTCAATGTGGAACAAAGAACAGAAGAATTAGCAGCTTACTTCTACAGGTCAGTGTCTTGAAATCTGCACTTCGAACAAACAATGACACCTCAGCTGCCTTCGAGACCAGGCGAAGCCCTCGGAAAGAAAACCTGTGCTAACAATTCCCCAACATACAAATGTTGTGGTATGATTCCTTTTACAATAGGGCGTTGAGGCGAAATACCCCCAATTGCCTTTCAGAGTCTGAGAATACGAAGATGAACCTGTCACTACAGAAGGAGAACAATTAAAGAAACTGCACGAAGAAGTTACCACTTTAATCGCTTGCATGTTAACTTCTTGATTAGTGGGCAGTAAAAAGTGTAGTGACGTCAACAGTGCCCCAATTGGATAACAGATGTGAGCTAGAGAAAGTCCTGGCATCTAAACCTGGATAGATCTGTTTAACAAAAATTGTACTTTATTTTTAATGGAAATAGGATGCATGCTTGACGATCTTGTCATAATGCACAAGACAAACCTGCCAGTACCATTATTAAAAAAAGTTTGTTAGATTTATTTGTTTTACAAAAAATATCCCAGCAGTAAACAAGCAGTGTGTGAGTGTGCATTACCACAGTCTATAACTAGGTGTCCCATGGTACCTCTTTTGGCCACATGATACTGCACCTTGCAACATGACCAAGGAAAGGGTGCGAGCTGCCAACTGAGGAGCTGGGGGATCTATGTTCAATTCTGGTGTCATCACGATTGTTTAATTTCCCCCGAGTGCATGGCTAGGTGGCTATATAAATAAAAGCTAGAACTGTAAAATAACAGGAATTCAATGCTCGAGGCGGGCAAGCAGTGTTGTGAGCAAACCTCTGAGGTGGGTGTGGGGGCCTGGAGCAGTGTTGGGGGACGGTTGAGGGGGAAGCCTGGGCAAGCTGTGTCGTGAGCAAAACAGCAGTGACCTCGCAGTGGTGGTGCAGGGTTGAGGGAGGGGTGAGAGGGCTGCATGGGGAGATCAAGGAACCAAGCAAATGAAGCAATGGGACTGCAAGCAAATTAAGTTTCATTGCACAAGTAAACAGAACACTTAAGGAGCCAAGACGCAGCCCAACCAAAAAATAATTATTTTTTTTTAAAAAAAGAGTTCTGAGGTATAAATAAACTGAACAGTAAGAACACATGCAAGAGGGCCTGTCCGCATGGGAAGATACAAAATTCCAAAAAGGAGGAACTACTAAGTGTAATCATCAATGAAAAGTCAGCATTTCTAAAGGACAACAACAGGAACCAATGAAAAAGATGGGCGTTTTTTTCAAGCCCATATCCTAGATACAGCAGGTTTCGAACAGACAGTGCAAGCGCTGCCTAAGCGAGACCTAAAAAGGACTGGATGAACCAGTCTTATTGGAAACATGATGCTGTGAAGAGAAGGAATGCATGAAAACAAATTCAATGGAAACTGGTTTCCTGATGGTGTGATTGCACATAGAATTTCTTTCATAAGCAATTTTAGCAATGATTTAATAAAAAGAATAGGTAAAACGGTAACAGTACATCTTCATAAATATAAGTGATGAGACGAAACCTACCTGCATTTCATACTGAAGGGTCATGTGAAAGCACCAAGAGCCTAAACCGACAGCTGATACAAAAAAAATCACAGCATGTTATGAGGCCACGGTATGCACAAATTTACTGTTTCACATTGTTTAATCAACTTTCTGTTCATGAAATGTAAACAAAACTTTAAAATTTCAATCAGTGACTATCGTTAGCTTCAATTTGCACAGAACAATTTCAACATTCTCTGCCTTGACAGACAGGATGCGTTTTGAACCAAGCATCAGGTGTTTTTCTGAAATTTGCCATTATTAACTACATAACTAGGGATTTTTCGCATCCTTCTTCTAAAGATCCAAAAAGTATAGTCTAGTATTTGTTTATGCGTTGTTTAACTATGGAGTTGGCAGAGTTTTGCTCATTCCGCGTTATGCATGTAATGTGAAGTTCCAGCCAAATTCCTCCACCCACTGAGTGGCGGAGATTTTTCTTGCGTGCAGCTTACCAGTGGTAAGTTGGCAAGCGTGAGTGAGAAATTGCACCCCCTAGCTCGATTTTGAGGAATTAGGAGGGCACCCATTGAGATTTCCCAATGCATGCGGTCGCAACCATTTGCAGTGAGAAACCTGCCACTCCAGTAAAAAATCTACTCAAGTGGCAGCAAAAAACCAGCGTCTTCTGGCGTGCTGCGTTTTGCTGTTCGTGCTGATTTTGCAGAGTGGAACAAGCTCCTGGTACTAAAAATCAGCGGGAGCAGCGTGACGTGCCGATTTCTGCCCGTTCACAGAAGCTCGCAGAGTTACATAATCCTGCAACATAAAACCCCGCGAGTTTCACCCACCTCTACCTATATTATGACCTTGGAGTCGGATGATTTTTATAAGGTGGCATTCGGCCTTCCAAGGTAAATGAAGGCCATTTTTCTATTACAGATTATGTATCCATATTTAGAACATGTTCAGATTCGTTTATTGCACAAAACTCAGTGGTATAAAAACACATTTCACAGGGAGACTGTGTTATTTGACAAATACCTGTAAAAATGACTTATTTGATTAGGAGGCACAGAATCACTTCTAAAGATCCAAAAAGTATAGTCTAGTATTTGTTTATGCGTTGTTTAACTATGGAGTTGGCAGAGTTTTGCTCATTCCGCGTTATGCATGTAATGTGAAGTTCCAGCCAAATTCCTCCACCCACTGAGTGGCGGAGATTTTTCTTGCGTGCAGCTTACCAGTGGTAAGTTGGCAAGCGTGAGTGAGAAATTGCACCCCCTAGCTCGATTTTGAGGAATTAGGAGGGCACCCATTGAGATTTCCCAATGCATGCGGTCGCAACCATTTGCAGTGAGAAACCTGCCACTCCAGTAAAAAATCTACTCAAGTGGCAGCAAAAAACCAGCGTCTTCTGGCGTGCTGCGTTTTGCTGTTCGTGCTGATTTTGCAGAGTGGAACAAGCTCCTGGTACTAAAAATCAGCGGGAGCAGCGTGACGTGCCGATTTCTGCCCGTTCACAGAAGCTCGCAGAGTTACATAATCCTGCAACATAAAACCCCGCGAGTTTCACCCACCTCTACCTATATTATGACCTTGGAGTCGGATGATTTTTATAAGGTGGCATTCGGCCTTCCAAGGTAAATGAAGGCCATTTTTCTATTACAGATTATGTATCCATATTTAGAACATGTTCAGATTCGTTTATTGCACAAAACTCAGTGGTATAAAAACACATTTCACAGGGAGACTGTGTTATTTGACAAATACCTGTAAAAATGACTTATTTGATTAGGAGGCACAGAATCACCTGATTCTTTTACACCAGCTAATTAGTCTGTAAGCAAGGTAGTGCATTTAGATAACAATGCCCAAAAAAACGACTCCATAAGCTTAATCATTGCTCACTGTGTAATTAACCACTTAAGCAAAACCTGATCTTTCTCATTAAAATCAGGGACTATTGTTACATGAACAATACAGGAGCAGCTTCGAAAGCCTCTGAGCTTAGCCACAGTCTTTTGTTTAATCAGCAGTCAATTCATGGAAGTAAAAAATTCTATTTGTAATCATGGCTCATTGGTAGCTCTACCCTGCTACCTGCCCCTTCAAAAATCTCCAGCATAGGAAAGCCGGTTTTCTCTAAACTTTCTGTATTCCTAGCGACATTTTTAAATGCACTTCTCTTACTTTATCACTGACAACCAGACTATATAGTCCAATAATTCACTTATTGTTTTCAAGAAACTTGTTCCCGTTTGAAAGAAAACACGGTTTTATGATAATTGCATCAGAGTAAAGATGTACTATAAAAATACATGATCGGGGGGGGGGGGGGGGGGGGGGGGAATGTACAACAGGTTTCTGCAGCGACGGTTCCTCCGCTAAGGCAGAGGAGCATCGCCCCACTTGCAAAAAGGAAAAATAAAATGATAACGCAATGTTTATTTTTCCATACTGCGCTAGTTTGGTTTTTAGTACCAGGCTGTGTTGTACAGCTGAGTGGAGAACTGTCCTAGGCTCCCAGACCCTGTCTGAGCGGCGAAACAGGCAGCTCAGACCAATCACGAAGCTGCGGTCATGCTGGTGACAGCAGTGTTGTGATTGGCTAGGTGAGTCTGGGAGCCTGTGTGCTTCCTGCCTCTGTGCGTCGTGGAGAGGACGGAGGAGAGGCGGCAGCCGGCAGGTAAGTTAATTTTATTCGCCAATCCCCCCCCTCCTCACCCGTTCTATTCAGTAGCAGCCACCACTGTGGTTGTGTTGCTGTTTCAGGGTTCAGCCTCATGGTTTATATTGCCAGGATCCCTTGATGATAATATTACAGCCTTGCAGGTTATGTATACAGTGCATCGAAAATAAGAGTTTGCTTCGACACATACAACATATTGCAGCTCATTCTATGTTTGTCGGTCCTCTTGTCGGATTGTTTTGCGGCTAATAGTAGCACAAGGAGGTATTTACAAAAACAATAAAAGAATTCAAAGCCAATTAGTCTGTCCTGGCAAGCTGAGGCAATCATTTTAATGCATTGGGAATATACCAAAATTAAAAAATAAAATACATGTTTGTAATAAATGTGAAATAACAAAAAATTATCTAAAATGTTAATAGAACAGTATGGGTGCTTTGTACCCGGCAAGTAAACTTGGAAAGGAATAGAAGCACTTTTCAGTTTTAATGCACTTCACAAGAAAATATGATAATTACTGCTGCAAAGAAAATAAGTGTCAATTACTGTAACATGAAGAAATGGATTTAAACACAGAGTGACTTAAAACGTTTAAAAAAGAAAAATAATCAAAGAATAGAAGGCAAAGGCATTGATAAAGTAAAACATTGGCCCACCAGCCTTGGTATTTGGTAGTGCACTTCTTTTAAGGCGGATGTGCACACGTGATCGTGAAACCACTGTTTTGCACAGTGCAAGCCCACCATTGGCTGAAGGGGAGTAACACATTGGGCCACGCTTCATACTGTGGTGGATGGAAGCAAAACGTAAATGACTGACTCAAAGTCCCTCTAAGTAAGAATATATGTATTTTTTATGTAATATCTAAAATGTGGTGCTAAGAGATCTAAGCTATCTCTAGGCCTGACCTAACCAGGGCACGACTTGAGTTGCAGCCGCCTGGTAAATTAGAGCAACACGTCGTGTTGTAAGAACGGAGCAGCACTTTATTTGCAAATGAGAACCTGAACAAGAAGTCTAGCAATCACCATTCGAGGGTCAAAGGTCGGAATTAGATATGCAGATCAGTTCTGTGCTGGATTACAATCTCATGCATTGCGTTCGCCTTCTATTCGAGTCCCTCAAGCATGTAATAGAGTTTCAACGAGTAGGAACTTCCTGCTTCAATCAATGATTTACTTGCACGCTGCTTGGCGCCAGACCCTGCACTTTTGTGTAACCTTGAGAATGTGGATGAAGGGTGACACCACCACAATGTCTGCTGTTTGTAATTCCAGCTACCATCCATGAGCCACCAGATAACGTCCTGTGTCCCCACCTGTCAATCACATGATAAAGCATGAGAAACTAGTGTGGTGCCCACCTCGGTTCATGTCATCACTGACTGTTTCCAACCCCTGGCTTTAAAATGACAACCTAATGCATTCTGGGTATTGTAGTCTTGGTAGGCTTCTACTTAAACTAGTAAGACCAGCAAACTTGTTAGCATTGACCCATATATAAAAAGTCCAGGACAGGAAAGATGGTACCCATGATGACACTGGTCACCCAAACTGAAGAACACACACAATAAAAAAAGACAAGAGGTTTGGCTTTTCGATAGTACTTGCACACAGAGACAAGCAACCACTGTGGTCTGTGGAACACTCAAACAGGGCACCACTCCAACATATATCCATTTACACAGACCAGAATGTATACCTTCACTCATCCACTCAGAACAAACAGAGAACCAGACAACTCGCGTACAGGCCTCGGTATATATTTAGGCAACACACTCTTGCACACCTAGTGCAGAAGAATCAAATGGTCTTAGTGTGGGGAAAAGGTAAACTCTGGAGGTGAAAATGATTTTTACTGGACCAACTAGGTATATATCGATGCTGCAGTTGCATATAAATGTATATGCTTTCAAGGTCCCGCAAGATAAAATGTACACCCAAATATCGAGCCCACAGGGAAAGCACTGTGATGACCACGAAGTCCACACACAATGTATGGAGAACTTTGGTTTCCACAAAACCCATTTCTTTGATATCCATTATTCACAACAACACTAAAGCATTTCGGTATGTGAAACACAACCAAGGCTTTCTTCATGCAGCACTTTCAATGGAACCCAAGGGAACCTTTGTGTCAAAAACACTCTTTGACCAACCATCTTCAGTACAAAAAATTATTCAATTGATCTGAACTACCCCATGCCATCACATGTTTGGCTCTCCAGAGAGCTATACATTACTATGAGTGATTAGGTTATTTATTGGGCCAGGCAAGGAACATCCAAGGAAACTGCGATAAGCTCAGGATGTTGCCATTTGCCTTACAGCTGGCCTTGTCCATATAGTAGAGTCATCTCTTTGGTGAAGTCTACACCGCCTCAGTGCTGAAGCCATATTGAAATGCAAATGTAAATGTGTGATCTGCAAATGCCTGTCCAACACCCAGCTAAATTATCTGCAAGGCAAAAATAAGTATTTACCAGCAATATAAATATTTGTTTTTCAGCAGAAAAGCAAAACCCAGTTTCAAAAACCTTTAGTTTCTCATCTGGTCACCACTCTTGTAGTTTGAAATACCTTATCTTTTGAATTACAGGAACCCACTTACATGTACCTTGCAAAAAAAGAACCGTTTTCAAATGGTTCTCTATCTGCTCTCTATTTCCCCTGGCAGGCAATACAGCAGAAGAGCACCTGCAGACATATCACCTTGAAGTTCACTTAATTAATACGATCATACCCGTTACTGACCTGCCCAAAGCTCTTTTGCAGCCACCGTAGATCAATATATCAGGTGGTGGTTGGAGTGAAAGAAAGTGGATTATTGGTTTGGGTGGCTGTTAGTCCACCACAGGTAATAGTGTCACTATTCTTGTTAGGCCCAGTAAAGGTTTCAGTAATGCAAACATGAGCTCAACACTCAGTAGCTATGGTATAGAGCTTAACTTAAGAAAATGTGTAAAACATTTAGAATTATCAAAACCGTTAAAAAGTCAAACACACAACACTATGAAAATCACACTTCAATTTATAAAAAGAGAGAATAATATTCTGTACAAAATAACACCAAAACAACAAAAATCTAAAAAGGAGAACCCAAAATGCCAACCACAGGCAACTGGTCGCACTAGATCAGGACAAGGGTAAGGTTTGAGGCAGATTGAGATACAGTGTGGGCTGGATACAAGGCCCAGGCAGGTCCTGGTCAGAGTAACCTCAGAGTTAAAAAACACAAATGCTGGAGAACAGGTAGTCGTTGACAAAATGGTCACGTCAGAGTTTTTTTTTTTTACTTTAAACCATGTGGCAAAGCAGCTCTTGCTGCTGTGCAATAGGTCTTAAAAACACTGGCAAAGCCAATAGATCTCACATATGCTTGACCTATTAGGTTGCCACCCATCCTTGGAACTCTGGGTTTTTTTTGGGGTGAAGGACAACCACCAACTGATATCATTTAAAGGGGTGTTTTTTGCTTCTACCGCCCCCCTCTCTTGTTTTATTTGGAGCTGCAATGTTATAGGGTGCCCTCTAAACCACAATTTTATTTTTCTCTATATAAAAGGTGTCCCCCATGCCTCCCCGTTGCCTTTTGCTGCACTCCTCCTTCATGGCAGATGGAAGAGAATGTGGTGAGAGATCAGCGGGCGCCGAAATGATGGGGAGTAAGAAGTGGTGAAAAGTCTATGTACTTCTCAGGTATATGGCTAAACCTATCACAACCGGGAGAGGATGCATTTTGACACTTAAGAGTTTCCTTTACATTTTGGCAGTAATAAGACGTTTGCCAAAAAAATGATAGAAGGCCATGCTTCCTTTAGCGGTAGATGAACCTCCATTTTTCAGAAGGAGAAGCCACCACTGACGCTGCTACTGTAAACCCTATCACGATGGGTCACCCAAAGGATTTGGTGGCTAACATGGCTATATTTAAGTTGGGGCTTCGAATGCCATGTCCATTTTTTCCTGCCCGGGGAAAAATATCAATGTAATTGAGGTAGTGGGTGAAAACATTAACAAAAACTACACTCCCACTTTGCAACTTTTTTTTTTTTTTATAACAATTTTTATTATTTTCTTTTACCACAGTACAGTACAGCAATTGTCGATTATTCAATCGTTGTTCATCATATAACAAAGTCCGAAGCAGTTCAGCCCCCCACCTCCCGGCAATCCCCCCACACAGGCGCCCATCCCCAACTGTCACACCCCAAATGTTTACCATAAAGGCCTGCACCTCAGTCCGCATCAAGGGTCTCATCTTCAAGTGTTGGTGGTGGCTCGCATATATCTCCCCGATATGTGTTCCATGCCCCCCATATTTTAGACCATTTTTGGGGACAACCCCTCCCTATGTACACTGAGCGTTCGGCTATCATAGCCCTATCCATGTCACGCCCCCATACAGACAGCAGCGGCACCTCTCCCACCCCCCACTTCTGCGCTATGTTCCGCTTAGCTAGCACGATGCCTACTGTGGCCCAACACTGAGCCTGCCTGCCCAGGTCGTTGGGCTCCCATACATTTAGTAGGCAGCGCCTGGGTTCCGGTGCAAGCGACACACCCCCCGCCTGGGACAGCGTACGCATCACTCGCCTCCAGTATTCTTGGATTTTTGGACACTCCCAGATGGTGTGGTAGAAGGTGCCCTCCTCCCCGCAGCCGCGCAGGCAGAATGGATGGGGTGCTCTTCCTATTTTGTGGAGTGTGTACCTGGTGTAGTAGGACCTATGCAGAATCCGGAGCTGTACCAACCGAAGCCTGGAAGGTATCCCTGCCTCCCGGGGGGACGCCAGCGCCTCCCTCCAGTCCGGGTCATCAAAGTCCCCGACATCAGTGGACCACCTCTCCCGCAGGGTGCCCATAGGGTCCGGGAGATTATTTATTAGCTTACGGTACGTGAATGATGTTGCCCGCTGGGGCATATAATCTGTGAGCAGCCTATCCTCCAGTGGTGACGCTTCCGGAACGGAGGCTCCAGGCCCCAAAGCGGCGAGCAGCGCGTGTTTAATTTGTGTGTACCGGAACCATTCCGTGGGCGCCAGCTCGTATTGTTGTTGTAGGCGCGCAAAGGTGATCACTGCACCCTTGTGCCACATGTCGCCCACTGTGGAGATCCCGATGTCGTCCCACTTGTCGAAGCCCCTACTATGCCTAAGTCTCCCGAGCCGTTTCGCATCCCACAAGGGGGTGAGCTGGGTCAAAACTCCTCTCCATCCCAGCCGGGCCTGGGCCGCGTGCCACACGGCCACTGTTTGTCGCAAGGGACCAATGAGTTCCGGGCCGAGCCGCCCATCATACAGGGGCGACAACATACCTCTCGTGCCCAATATGGCTCTATCCGCTTTAAATGCCGGATCCGAGTGCGGGGCATGGAGCCAATAATTGATGACCTTGAGTTGCGTCGCCCAGTAGTAAAGTTGGATGTCGGGCAGTGCTATCCCCCCGTCGTACCAGCCGCGGGTAAGTTTGGACTGTGCAATACGCGTCGGTCGGTTGTGCCACAGAAGACTAGACACCTGCGCCGCGATTGAGCGGAAGTACGCCGGGGGCACTGGATATGGTGTGTTTTCGAGCACGTATATGAAGCGAGGCAGGGACATCATCTTAAAGAGCGCCGTCCTCCCCAGTAGGGTCAGTGGCAGCGCCCCCCAGTGACGGACGTCCCGACGAAGACGGTCCAACGGGGGCTGAAGATTCTTCTGATAGAATACCACTGGGTCCGCCGTGATGTGGACACCCAAATACTTGAACGACCCCTCCGCCACCCTGAGGGGGCAATCCGCCGGTAGTTGCGGCGGAGGGCCACACAGCACGTACATGACGGATTTAGACCAATTTATCGTGTACCCCGACGCCTGGCCGAAGACCCTGCATATATTGAGTAGCGTGAGGATGGAGCGCCGTGGGGAGGCCAGGTACAATAGGACGTCATCTGCATAGAGAGAAACCCTGTCCTCCCATCCATCTGACCATCGGAGTCCCCTTATCGAGGGTTCCCAGCGTATCCACGCCGCCAGCGGCTCCAGCACAAGGGCAAACAATAAGGGCGACAGGGGGCAACCTTGGCGCGTGCCACGCGACAGGGGGAAATCGCCGGACATATGCCCGTTGGCCGCAACATGAGCCAATGGCTTAGTGTACAGGAGACGAATCCAGGCGCAGAATTTGGGCCCGAATCCCAGATGGCGAAGGACCGCGAACAGGAAGGGCCACTCGACCATGTCGAACGCCATTTGCGCGTCCAATGACAGAAGTACCGCCGGCTCACTCACCTGACCCGTCCGGGCCAACACACCGTGCAGACGTCGCAGGTTGTGGGACGTACTTCTGCCGGGCATAAAGCCAGACTGGTCCGGATGTATAATGTCGGCAAGGTGCGGCGTCAGTCTAGCCGCCAGCAGCTTGGCCAGAATCTTGGCCTCTGCGTTGAGGAGCGAGATGGGGCGGTAGGAGGTGCACTCCTCCGCCGGCTTGCCAGGCTTCGGGAGGACCACAATAGTTGCCGTGCGCTGATCCGGAGGGAGTTCGCCACTCTGCAGACTATCAGTAAACATAGCGAGTAGGTGAGGAGCCAGCGTCCCTATCAACCTCTTGTACAGCTCAACCGGGATGCCGTTGGGACCCACCGCCTTGCCCGACTGAAGCGCTCCCACCGCAGCCTGTATTTCGTCCACCGTCAGATCGGCCTCCAAGGCCGTCATCGCGGCCGGGGCTAACCTGGGCATGTCCAGATCTCGAACATACGACATCGCCTCCTCCTCTGACATGGAAGAAGCGGAGGAGTAGACCGCAGCGAAGTGGCCCGCCAGGGTGTTCACTATATCGCGCGGGTCAGTTACCCTCCGACCCTCCCCCGAAATGAGCTGCGCAATCCACCTGGAACCACCCTCCCTTCTATCTAACCATGCCAACAGCTTCCCTGTCTTGTCCCCGACATCATAGATTCTGTGTCGCGTGGCCTCTAGCCGTCGCCTGGTACAGTCCGCCAGGTGCTCCTTATATTTCACCTGCGCCACCTGCAATCCCCGGGAGGTTGCAGGCGATGGATGTGCGGCCTGTTGTGCCTCTGCCGCGGCAAGATCCTCCTCCAGCGACTGTAGCTCAAGATGCCGCGCGCGCCGGTGCGCCGCAATTGAGGCGACCGCGTGTCCTCTCAGGACCGCTTTGTACGCCTCCCAGAGGGTAGCCGGAGAGTCTACCGACGAGGAGTTTTCTTGGAAATAGAGACTAGTAGCCTTCCCGAGTGTTTTGCAGATGTCGGGAACCTGGAGATAACCCGGGTGCAAGGGGGGGACACGGCGCCTGGTCAGGTGGTAGCGCGTGTATTGTAGAAGTAGCGGTGAGTGATCCGATATGCCCCTGGGCCTGATTTCCACGCTGTCTACATACTGGAGACTGCCCTGCGAACCCAAGAAGTAGTCTATTCTGGTCAAACTTTTATGTACCCCCGAGTAATATGTGTAGTGGCGCTGTGTTGGGTGGTGAAGCCTCCATATATCTGCCAGTCCGAGTGCCTCGAAGAAACTCCCGAGGCGAGACGCTCCCCCTCCACCAGCCCGCTCCGAGTGGCGGTCAAGCAGGCCGTCCACCACCGCATTAAAGTCGCCGCCCACTATAAGCTCTCCCTCCGGTAGATCAAGCAAGAAGCTGCTCAGCGCAGGAAGAGTCACAGCATGCAGGGCAGGAGGAATGTAAACCGAAACAATATTCAGGGGGCGTCCCTCCCATTGGGCATGCAGCGCCGCAAACCTCCCCGAACCGTCTGCCCGAGTGCCTTTTATGATTAACGGGGACTGTTTCTTTACCAGTATACCCACCCCGCGGGAACCAGAGGAGAAGTCAGAGTGTATCACCATCTTGTACCCCCATCTATCCATCGCCTTACTAGCAGTGCCCATTAGGTGGGTCTCCTGCAGCAGGACCACCGCAGGGGAGCATCTCTTGAGACTCTGGAGGACCAAACCCCTCTTAATCTTATCGCCTAAGCCGCGCACGTTCCACGTAAGGAGGGAGAGAGGCTGCGCCGGAGTGAGGGGGACCCCAGTGGAACGCCCTAGCGTTGTGTCAGCCATTCCCGCGGCAGGAGCAGCGCACCACTTTGCAACTTTTGGAATTGTGGAGACTACTAGGCAGTCTGTAGCGATGCTCACTGCAATGCTGGATGATTTTGCAAGACATCATCAAAGTGCCCCTGCTGCGTAGTCAGAAAAACTGGCGCACAGTCCAAGCCAACTGGGTGGCAAACAGGCTGGTAGCTGGGTTACTGGTGGGTATGGAGCCCCAGTGGTTTGTGGCCTCGACAATTCTTTAAATGGAGGTCCAAAGTCCGTTCACCGGAGTCCATTTCAATGACTTTTGTGCCTCAAAGGGACTGGAAAGTTCTAGTTTCTTAAGATGTTCTGGTCACACTCAAGGGCACTTCTAAGTCTTGTGTACTGCGTGTGTATTAAGTATTCTTTATTCACACAATTAGATGAAGCATGTTAAAATTCACCTCATCAGCCTTGTGCGAGATCACCTAACAATGAAAGCTTTATAGATGTTCATGTGTGCTCCTACTTATTTAGACAGTTGAGTTATGTTTATACAGTTCTTAATAACGTTCAACTAAAATAATCCTATATCCACACAATCAATTATTGGGAAAAGGAAACAGAACCACAGAGTGGATGATACCAAATATCATGCAAAAGGTGTATGTAGGCCACGGTTGAACGTGCCCCCCTCTCACTAATGCTGGTCCACGCCTCTTGTGTACTCTAGTGTCTCGCTGGTCCTGAGTAACAAGCAGTGACCAGAGGAGTAATTCTAACTAAGCAAAAGCAGCATGGGATAAGCATAAGCTGTCCTGCTGTCTGGAATTTGAGGATTTAGAGCCCAGAAGCTACTATATAGGTTAAATATATTTACTGTTCATAGGTTCACCTCTCTCAATTCTGCATTTTTTTCAAGAATAAAATAAACAGAAGGGCAGCATTAGCATGGACTCAGGTAGAGATGTTTGAAAACTGCTGGTGTAGACAGACCAAAGGCCGCACTGGGAACACAAACCACCCCTGGCAATTCAGTTGGACTGTCCCCAGGGATGGTGGATTGGTGGGGGGGGGGGGGTGCTAGTGAGGAGCACTGCAGCTGCTTTTGTTACAGGGGAGGGATATTGCAGCACTGCTGCCAAACCGGCCTGTAACAAAACTGGCCCTCACCCTTCCGGCCCACTGGGAAAACGTCCGGTGCCCGCTACGGTCAGTCCGGCTCAGAGTCACAGTTAGTAGAGCAACTCAAAGAATGCAGATCTTATGTGCATATAGAGTTTCTCTCAAAACTACTAACGCGGTCTCCAACCATGGAGAAATTGGCATAGATATTTTCTGGAAGGCAGGCCCAGCAAAAGCAGCAACATACTGAGGGACAGGATGACAACAAGCAATGGATGCCTTGGAATGCTTCCAGCTTGAGCTCAAACCTGCTAGGAAACATACTGGCTCTTCTTGCCACATTCTTCCTACATTAACATTGTACTACAATTAATTTTGGACCCCATCTGACTCATTTTGCTGCAGCACTTAGGAAAAATGACAAAGATATTCATCATTAACACCTCATGTTCACTCCCGATCTTATCCACACGAAAACTAATGAGATAGACTTGACATAGGTTCCATTATGCCCACAAACTACATTTCGACTGAACCTTTTTGGGCAAGCAAAATATTCCACAAGCTCCTGCTGCACTGCCCTGCATTGGACAAGAGGAGCGCATGATGCGTGATCAGATCAGACAGTCAATGCAAAATGATGTCGTATTTTTGTAGCATGTATCTGAATCTGAATACATCTATCTATTTGCACTTGATGAATCTTCCCGAAACTTTCCCAAACAATTTTCTTCCTCCTCAGCTCCTACCTGGGAAGTTTTGTCGGGATCCATCAAGCGAAGGCAGCGAAAACAGGAGGGCGGGGCTGGGGGAGTTCCCAAAATGTGATTTCCCCATTCATTTTTCCATAGGACGTTTAGACACAGCCCAAATAGCTGAAGGGATTTACACAAAATTTGGCAGAAAGCTAGATTTAGAGTCGGAAGGAGTGCGGCTTGTGATTTGGTGTAAATTCGTTCAGTAGTTTTTGAGGAATTAAGGCTCAAAAAGGGTATATATCATGCTGGGGAGGCTCCACAGAGCAGACAGATCTAATGGTGAGATCTGGTTGACTGTCACCACATCAACAAGGGTGTGGCTGCAGCCATCTTATGACTCGTGATTCAGTCCCAAGTTCTAACAAAAATGTAAAAAAATAAAAGACATAAGAGGGCGGGGTAGGCATACCCTGACCCCTACGCCTTTTGGTGGGGTCCCAGAGGGAGCCCGCTTGGGGCAAAAAAATATTGTACAACAGCACAGCTGTACAACAAGCCAAATAGTAGAAAAGCAGAGCTATATGGCTTTGCAATGTTGTACAGCAGCGCAGCTGCAGTGCAATATGCTTTAGAGTAAAAACATTTTAAAAAAGGGCTATGATGCAGCACAATGCTGTAAAACATAGCTAAAAAATAATTGACAATGGCAATAGGTCTTGCATAAGCACGACCTATTGGCTTTGTCAATGCTTGTTTTTATAGTCCATTTCTCATCTATCTTGGAAAAAGTTGCATTCGGTGTTTTGTAAATGGTCTACTGTCTTCAGTACATAGAAGAAGTGAAACTTTGGGTTAAAATATCTTGCAAAATATACATTTGTGCCTAAACAAAATTAAGTCCATGCATTTATGATTCAAAGTGCATCTCAAACAGTAGACTGGATTACAATGCAACTGATGTGTTTGTCATGTTCAACATGCCCATCTCATAAATAATGCAGCAACTAGTGGGAGACTGGCCATGGTCACAGCCGGGTGGAGGACTTTGTTAAAACTGCTTGCACAATCGCTAAGTAGTCATCCGAAGAGCCATGTCTTGAGGTCTTTCCTCAACTGGGGCAGTGTGGGGGTTTACCGGAGGAGGAGGTCGTTCCAGGCCTTGGCTGCGAGGTAGGAGAAAGACTTGCCTCCCATTCTGGTCTTGTAGATGCGTGGAATGGTGGCCAGAGAGAGGTCAGCTGATCGGAGGTGTCTCGTGGGTGCGTGAAAGGAGTGACTCGAAGCAGGTTTTTCCCTCTTGGCGATGCGGTTACTCTTAAGATATTGCAATGGCTAACTGGCTGCGCAAAATCCAGAACTGAGAGTATTCTTTTTGTAGTGTCCAGCTGAAGCACATTCATTTGCTATCCTACATGCGCTGCAGCAGGGAGTATAGTACCAGTCAAACTAAGACTCCCTGGATGCAGTCACTTCTTGAAATTACTCATGCTAGGGGTCTAAAAGCAGGTTTTCAGATGTCTCGTTCTCTACTTAAGGATATGAGCAGGTCTCTCTTCTAACTTGATTCTAAGGTCACTGCTATAGTCAGGGCACTACAAGCAGCTGACTCAGTGTCACCAAAAAATGGTCAAAAGAAGAAGATAGATTGTAGCAAATGGTCTCAAAAAAGGTCTTGTATTAGAAGGAAGGGAGTGAAGTAACAGCAAAATTAAATTGTGTCTGGAGCTCTGAAAACTCCTCCAGTTTGACCACTTGATTTGGAGGTGAAAACCATTGGTAACGGGTCGCTCAAGGTTGGGTGCGGCTCATGGTAAAGTTTATTTTATATTCCACTTTTGAGTGCATGTTTTTTGCTTTTGTACATGATGGGCAAAACACACAAGATGATGGACGGAATGTTGCACATTGGCAAAACATTCACCCCCAGTCACAGATCTGGGTTTAATCCATCGTTATTTTGCTCACCACGCCACCCCAGTTCAGACATGGCCATATGCAAATCAGTATTGACCCTGTGGCTCATAGGAACAGTCCAGCCCAAACTGCCAAGCCATTTCTTCCCTGGACCGGAATCAAGCATCCTAGGCCTGGCTGATGACTGCTGATTAGCCAGAAACCGGTCCCAGGATGCTTGTTTCCGGTCCAGGGAAGACATGGCTTGACATTTCGGGCTGGACTGTTCCCATGAGGCACAGGGTCAGACTGATTTGCATATGGCCATGTCTGAACTGAGGTGGCGGAGTGAGCTAAAGAATGATGATGGATTAAACCCAGATCAGTTGACTGGGGGTGAGTGCTTGCAATGTTCAACACTCCATCCATCATCCCCTTTGGTTTTGCTTTGTTCGCCCTATGTGGGCAGGGTATGCCCAGATGTGGGTCCCTTGCTCACCTTGCCACTGGATTCAAGCTAGCCTGGCTGATGATGGCTGATTAGCCAGAAACGGGCCCCAGGATGCTTGTTTCCGGTCCAAGGAGGGCCTGGCTTGGCAGTTCGGGCTGGACTGTTCCCATGAGGTACAGGGTCAAGACTGATTTGCATATGGCCAGGTCTAAACTGGGGTGGCATGGTGAGCAAAAGAATGATGGATTTAACCCAGATCTCTTGACTGGGGGTGAATGTTTTGATTTGTTCTGCATTCCGTCCATCAATTGTGTGTCTTTTGCTTTGTACATGATGGAGCATTATCTAGTTTGGTTGGTTTGAGGCAGGGCAAAGGGGAACCGTTGAGTTCACCTACCATAGATAAGGTTTTATTTATTTGAAAAGTTTTATATAGCGCTGGCTAGATCCGGAGGTATCAGAGCGCTTTACATGAGGATCAGCGAGTTACAGGTTACATAGTTACATCATGTTCGAATCGGGAAGGAATCCATCACACTGTGAAGGCCAACTTACAGCCTGCAGACCACTGTAGTTGACAAAAGGAGGATATGACAAACAGACGTCTTGTGGTCTGTTAAAAAAAACAAATTCCACTTGTTACTGTTGTGCAGAAGCTCATTGATGGAGGAGCGAGGCAGCGGGGAAAAGGTAGGAAAAGCAATCTCTCCATTTTGAAGGAAATCGGTCAAGATCTTTGGGATGGAATGGAGTACACAGGACAGCCGTGAGCCGGATGCTTACAGTTCAGTGTACAATGGCCTTGCACGACCATTTGTACTTGCAGTGTTAAGGTGCTTGAGCAAAGAATGACTAATTGGTGAAAGTTCCAAAATACATTTCTCAATTTGACTTTCGCACAATTAATAAAACACTCAAATACATACACACAACTCCCCTTGCTTCGGAACAAAAGAAACGGAATTGCAATTATTTTGATCTGTGGACATGCTTTGGATGCACGTTGTAGATGTTCGCCAAATGTCCCGTAAAAAGGTGCTTGTTACTCAGTTTTTGTATTTATGTTTTTGCCAAGTATTGCGTCATCAGCCTTGTTGTCTCGTCAAAACTGTTACAAAGTAGATGGAATAAGACCTCCCTATCAACTCCAAGGCCTTTGATTCAGTTCAGGGGGCTGCGTGGTTACCCCACTGGTTGCCTTAGTATGATGCAGGGGGTGGGGAAGTGCGGGGGGGGGGGGGTATGCCAACCTCATGCCCTCAATAGCGTGGATAGCCTTCAAAAAGACCAGCAATGCCCGGCCTTAACTGGTGGGTCTAAAAAAACACAATGGGGAAAAGAGACTACAGGGGTATTAGCGTGGAAGCCATTGGGGGCGCACATGGGAAAAACTGGTGCACACTTAATGCACTGACAAGTTTTTTATTACAGCCAGTGAAATTACATTTCAGACAACGCTCAAGGGCAAAGTTCACCCTCGAGCAGAGAAGGTGAAGGCTGCTAAAGACTCGCATAGACATAGATCTTTCGATGACCTGGTGACCTGCAGAGAGATTGAAAATCTCCACAAACGCAAGGTCAGAGGGCACTGCAAGTGCACGCCTGTCGTTTTAACTTTACTACCTTGAAGTAAACATGAGACCACAGGAAAAGGTCAAAGGTCTGACTACTGGTTCTCACAGCTGTATTTTTTTTTTTTAAGTAAACACAAACGGAATGTGGGAAACAGGCAGTCCAGACAATAAGACTTGCACCATCCAACTAATACCAAGTCTGCACAGAGGCCTCATTCCCAAGAGCAGCAATGCGTCGAGAAAACTAGGTGTGAGCGAAGGTAGGACATTCCACCTACTCAGAACAATATTTTTTCAAAAGTCAGAAATGTGAAATTTGTGAAGGTTACAGTGGTTGGGAATAAAGCAGCCAAACATACACAAAGCAAAGTTGTAGCAGGAGAGCGTTTCTAGAGAAAACAAAGTTTCTGCAAAAAAAAAAATCCAGCAGAAATAATTTAAATCAGAATTAAATAGCCTGAAAAATGCACCCCAGGCGAAGTACCAAACTTTGCAAGTTGGTGAAATCGAAAGATTGTGTACTTTGATCAGCTTCGCTAACGAGGCAATAACTTCACACCTTCCTTAACCCAAAAAAAAAAAAAAAAAAAAAAAAAAGCCACTAAACCTAGAGGAAGGCAGCTTAGTTGGGGTGGGCTGTCCAAGACGGCTGCTGTGAGCACAGCACAAAAGTAGCAGGCAGAGGACACTGCATGCAAGGTGGTGGAGAGAAAGTCAAAGGCTAGAGACGTCACATTTCATTACATCTCCTCATCCTTCAGGCACCCTTTTCTGAATAAGTTTAATTGAGCAAAAAAGGCACCATGTGAGACGCTTGCCAATCAATCACAACTTCATTTGTCTTTACCTACAATAAGAATTTAACTTCTTTAAGTAGGCAGTTAGGAGAATGAATGACATAGATGCTCGCACTTGGAAGGCTAATATTTTTTCTATTTTTTGACTACTGGTAAGCTAACAGAGAAAGAATAAAACCTTCCTGTTGTAAATCATTCAAGAGAATAAAACACATTCAAATAAATAAACCGTAGAAAGGGTGGCTCGGGAGAGTCCCTCAATATATTTATTAAAATCCAGAATCTCCTAACAAACACCCTGCTTGGAGAACCTACATTTGATCTGTAAGGACAGAGGCTATCTCAATGCATGTTGAAAGCTGCTTAACATAGCTCCTCAACTGGTTTTAAGTAGAACTTCACGAACACACCATCCTTCGACCAGTCTGCTGCTCTCAAGATATCCTTCACACATCCTCCTGCCAGAAATAACTTACAAACCATCGCCCCCTAGTAGAGTGAGCCGCCAACCTCTCCAAATCCACCCTTGCTCTTACATCACCAAATGAACACATTTAGCTGTAGCAGCTGGTTTCACAGCACCATGGAACATCACATCGGGCCACCCGCCCAAATCACACAAACCCTCTTCTCACTGGAAGACATTTAACCACACAAAATGTTGTCTCAGTCTGAAACCTTGGATGAGAAAAAACAAACAAACTCAGGCTTCATATGCAGGGCCAGCTTTAGCGCTGGTTGTGCCCGGTGCAACAATGTTGGTTTGTGTATTTCCATCCATGGTGGAGGTGGTGACCACCTCCACCACGAATTCCCTCACCACCACGTTTTAACAGTGCCCCTCAAGTGTCCATAACCACTCTTTTTCAGATGCATTTAATTAGTTACATAGTACCAATCATACCAGTGTAGGATGTCAAGGCACGTTGCATCACACACACATTACACAGAGACAATCCTACGTCTGTAAATCAGGGTATAGGAAATGTTACATAAGACAGAGGACTACAAGATTTAGGAGTGAAATGTCATCCATACTGGTCGGCAGTACGGTTTAATAGTGCTTGCTCTGGAGAAGCATAAATTCAGAACTCAAAATGTAACACCATGGTTAGCGGTTCTCGAACAATAAGAATCGATTTCTACCCAAATGAACCCCTTTTGCAACATTAATCTATGCTCTAATCTATACTGTGCAGTGTGCATGCAATTCTTTGATGACAGTTAATAATTCACTGTTCTATATTAGGATCTTAATTTACACACTGCAAGCAACAAAAGGATGTCTCTTAGAAAGGAGTAACCCAGTGACCAGCCTATTTACAATTATATGCACTTTGCTGCAAAGAACGTGTTCCATGCAGATCACAGACATATTAACCCTCTGCACTAGTTTATGATCAGTCAGAACCTCAATTAGACAAAACTCTGATCTCTCTCCAGGAAGAACATTAATCACCGGAGTTAGCTTGACATTTTTATAGTTGTCTGGAAATTGCTGGAGGCAAGGAACACAGCAGCAGGTGTTTATAAAACCCAAATAAACTTGCAAACACAGCGCCCAGGTGCTTTTAAAACCAAAATAAACTTGCAAACATGGCACCCAGGTGCTTTTAAAACCAAAATAAACTTGCAGCAAACACAGCACCCCCTGAAGTCATCACCTGGCGCGGTGGCATCGGTCGCACCGCCCTAGAGTCAGCCCTGTTCATATGCTTGAAATCACAAACAATGATCCCCCTGGCGAAAGGGACTTATTATCCACATTCAAAGCACACACATCTGAAACACTCCTAAAAGAGATTAGGCGCAACAAATTTGGGATTACATAACTGATGTAGGGTTTGAATTTCCTGCCCACTTTTCATACAGTTCTAAAATATGGTTAACATCTCAAATGGAGTTATACTTCGCAACAGGTGGTCTTCACAAGTCCCTTCCAATTCCTCTCTATTTGAAGACAGACTCTCTTGTGTGTCGGCTTAGACACCCTCTTTCATGCGGCGGGGGACACCTTTTCCTCCTGGTAAACAGGACCTCCTCTCCCTGCTACGAAGATCAACTTCCCACGCATCTAAAGGATTTTTATTTTTTGTTTGTAATTTTTTTTTTGTTTGTTTTTTTAGAGTTTTCCTTTGACGTAGTCTACTCTCTTCTCTCCCTCATCCAGGAACCAGAACATTTCACCTAACTACTCATCCAATTTTCTTTTTCTATCAAAGGCACATTTCAATGCCTTAACTCCTGTACGTCTTTTTTTTATTTTTTCATTGTGAACAAGTGGGGTACAAACTAACAGAATATTACATAAACCTAATAGAAAATCAACAGCAAAACAAAACTAAATAACTTAGAGCAAACAAAGATAGACACCATGTTCAGAAAATCATCAAAAACATAGCAATTGTCAATACAAAGAAAAAACAATCAAGTATTCCTAAAATAGGAGCCCCCATAGTGCATCTAATTTCTTCAGACCTTGCATTGGCTAGGGCTTTTACCATCTCATATATTTCCTTAACCAATAACCACCAATCATTTATAGAAGGCGGTTTTGGAGCAATCCATACCCGAGCAATTGCCAATCTAGCATCGACCAGCAGTATTGATACTAACCGAATGAGTTGATGATTCGCTATCTTAAGACCCATCATAATTTCTGTGACCGTCAGTGGTGTCCCTATTCACAACCTCTGAGAACGCACTTGGCCAATCTTCTGCCAATATATATCCAATTCTGGACAGGTTACAAACATATGCGTGATTTTGACCGCATATAAATCACACCTAGGACATTTTGTCCGATCCCCATCCAAACCAGAGCTAGACCATTTAGACATTTTATCAGGCGTATAATACAGCAAGGAAATAGTACGAAGTTGCAGGTTAACAGAATGGACTGACTCCCCTATAGTTCTTCATGCTTGTTCGATACTAGATGTTACCTCTATCCCCAGAGCCTCGCTCCAACGTGTCGCCAATCTTTCAAAATCATTCTGTTTAGGATTTTGAATACATTTATACATGTAACTTATCATAGATTTTGTCTTCCCGCTGTACAAAAATCCCAAATTTCTGAGCTAGATGGTGTTGTCAGCTTTAAATGTCTCACCAAATAGTCCCTAATCTGTAGATATTTTAAATACATATCTTTGGGCAATTTATACTGCCTCTGTAAATTCTTAAAAGAAGCAAAGCCATTATGATCATAGAGATCTCCTAAACAGGTAATCCCATATCCAGCCGAACGCTTGCTAGCAGCATCCTGAAACATATCTGGGAATATCGGATAACCCCATCAGGGTAATTGATCATGATAAAATGACAGATTACATCTAGCAGATATAGCACGCCATATAAATGTACTATCCCTTATAGTCTTGAACTTAACTCTTTTGAAATAATTCGGGTCATTGGTCCTATATAAATACATGTTACTATCCTTTCCCAGTATAAAGTAGTGAGAAAAAATGTTATACTCAGGATTTAACAGGCTGCGAAAACGCTCGGTAAAAGCAGCCCAGAAATATTTTTTTAAATCAGGAGAGTCAAGAACCCCCTGTTAATATGGAAACTTTAACAAATCATTAGCTCTCCGGGCTATCCTATAGCCCCAAATGAAGCTACCCACAAAACTCTCTAATTAAAAAAAAAAAAAATTGGAACCTGTAAAGGAATAGATCTAAATAGATACAAAACTTTTGGCAGAATTTTCATCTTTATGATAACAGAACGCCCGATAATACCGATAGGGAGTTTATGCCATTGCTTTAGAAATTTCACTGTGTCTTTCAATAAAAATTCGTAATTTAAAGAAAATATCCTATCGATCTGCACAGATAGTCTAACCCCCGAATAAGTAGCCTCCGAGCAAACACAATAGATTGGTTCTCCCGGTTTGAATTTGATTAGTATTTGTGTCTGCTTAACATTTAATTCATACCCTGAAATAGAGCCAAACTTAACTGCTTCATCCTCAACAATTTTAATAGCTTTAGCAGGTTCAGTTGTAAAAACCGCAATATCATCTGCGTAACCGATGGCCTTAAGCGAAGTATCGCTCGACACAAATGGGATAATTTGAGAATCACATCGCAGAGCATAAATAAATGGCTCAATATACAAAGCAAATAATAAAGGGGAAAGGGGACACCGCTGCCTAGTGCCACAAAGAATCGGAAAAGTTGTTGACTGTGAGCCAGAGTATGCTAACTTAGCTTGGGGCTTATTATACAAAGCTTGTATCCAACGTCTGTCTAAATTGACCTTTAACCCCAAAGATATCTAGTACAGCCCACAAAAAATCCCATCCCACTCTTTTAAAAGCCTTCTCGGTGTCTAGAAGGATCATACCTAAAGGAATTGCCATCCTTTCTGCCATATCGAAAGCCCCCACTGCCATATTCACATGGACTGTTGTGTCCCTGCCTTGAATAAAACCATGTTGATGAGAGGATACCAACCCAGGCATAACTGGTCAAAGACGGTTGGCTAAGATCTTCGCAAAAATTTTGGCATCCACATTAATAAGCGAGATTGGCCGATAAGAGCTGCACTCATCGGGAGGCTTGCCTTTTTTTTTTTTTTTTTAAAGAAGAGAATTTGTGTCATATTCCAGGATTCTGGTATCCTTCCAGTAGCACCTATACTTTGCATAACTAGTCTAAATAATGGCATCAGAATGTCCTTGAAGAGTTTATAGAATTCCATGGGTATTGAATCTTCTCCAGCTGCCTTTCCAGATGGTAAAGATGATATTGCCAAATCTATTTCTTCCCTTGTAATATCATTCTCCAATAGAGCAGATGCCTCTTCACTCACTGTTGGAAAACCTCTATCCTGAAGGTACCATCGAATATCCTCCCCTTCGGGATCTATAGTTGGAGTATATAACGCCTTATAAAACAAAGAATTGTTCCCAAATCTCCTGTGGATGAGAGTACCTAATACCATTTACTCCCTTTATGTTTCTTATTTGAGTTTTAACTCCATCCTCTGCTACTTTATAAGCCAAAACCTTACTTATGTATTCTCCATATTCATATTGCATGGAACGATTTATGGTATCAAGCCGCAATTCTTTCCCTAAATGTCTTCTTTAGTGCTAACCTAGCATCCATTAAAGAGAGGAGCAGTTGTTCTTGATCCCTAGCACCAAGAAGGACCGCCTCTGAATGTAGTTCTTCGGCTTTACGTACTGTTTGGATGGCATCCTTCCTTAATATATCATGGTTTTTATTCTGTTGCCATACAAATTGCTCGGTGATACCTCTTACAACTGCCTTCATGGTATCCCAGACCGTAGTTAAATAAGCTGTACCCATATTCTCTTTAAGAAATAAATCAAGCTGTTTCCTTATATTATCCAAATAATCACCATCAGCGAGCAGATATCTGGGGAAAGCAAAAGATCTAGGTGTCTTACCTTCGAATTCGAAACTAAACAATAATAATATAGGGTTATGATCCAAGGTAACTCATGGGCACACTTCTATATCTGATGACATCATTATATGGTCCGACACCCACGCCATATCTATTCTAGAATACAACCTATCTGGAGCCGAATAATATGTATACCCTTGGACGGTTGGTTTTAAGTATCTTCATTCATCTCTAATCGATTGAAGCAGTCCCAGTTCTACAATTGCTGCACAAATCTTCCGCATTCTGTGGGTAGCTCCTTGCCCAGTAGTATCTATACTATACTTCATGACGCAATTAAAACTACCCTCTCCCCCTCCCAGTTTAGCATTTCCATATTCAAAACATCAATAACCATAGGATCGTCAGTATTAGGCCCATACAATGAACAGAAGACATATATCTTACCCCTAATTTCTATCTGTGCAATGGCCCATCTACCCCTCTGGTCAGCCAATGTTTTATATATTGTACAGATAAAAAGTTTATGCTTTAATATAGCCGTTCCCCTGGTTGATGTCCCTTGCGTTGTACAAACTACAATTTTTACCCCAGCTGTTTAAGAAGATTACGATCTTTATAAGAAAGAGGAGTCTGTTAGCAAAGCTAATTGTGGATTATACATTTTCGTCTCTTTACAGACGAGTTGACGCTTGATTCTACTACTAAGACCTGCAACATTCCAAGCAAGACACTTAATTCGATTCATGACCGAGAAATTTCTCTTCCATTTTAATACTACCCCACATTAAATAACCCTCTATTCTTTGACATATTTCATTGTCATATAGTCTTTTTACAGTTTTGCTTCCAAGTTTCCTTTATACCCCCTTGCTGACTTTTTTCTGCCCCTCAAAACAGCCCCCCTTCGCACTTGGCGACCACACCACCCTCCCTGTATCTTGAAGGAGGAATCATCCCCTTTCAACAACTGCCACTGGATTGGCAGCTTCTTAGAAACAGTGCACCCACGATGGCTCCCGGGCCAACCCCACACCCATTACAAACCAGCCATTTAAACATTGTTGTTTACAAAAAAATCAAAAGAACGAGGAGCTCAAGTTTAATCAGAGGCTCATGTTTGCCATCTACCAATAGCTGCTTTTACTTCTGGTTCTGTATGAAAAGAATACAATTGACCCCCCCACCCGCAAAAACTTCAGACGTGCGGGCTCCTGTAAAAATACTTGCGCCCCAGTGGCTTTCAACGGGTTGATCAATTGCCGTAATTTCCACCATGTAGCCATTGTCACTTTACAGAGATCTGACCGAACAAAAATAGAAAAAGAATCAACTATCACCGGAGAACCAGGACGAGCCTTCAAGGAAACAGCTTGCCGAAGGAGAACATTTCCAAAGAAGATCAAAAATGGCCTGAGATAACAGGAACCCTGTTCCAACTGTACTAGTGGAAGTCTATGAGCCCTTTGCAGCTGGCAGTCCCAATCCCAGTCCCCCAAATCTGGAAAAGCCTTCGGCAGAAGCTGGACTTTAAAAGCTCTGAGATCCGAGCCCTCTTGCCCCTCTGGAACTCCAAACATCTTTAAGTTATGCCGCCGCTGGCGATTCTCTAAATCTTCTAGCTTAGATTGCATAGCTGTTATATGATCATCGTGTAGCTGGAGCGAACTAGCCGTTTTAGTAGTGGTCTCTTCAGTATAAGCAATCCTCTGCTGCAATTCCAGAACATCTTTGGACAATGTCCCAACCTTAAGTGACATTTCCTTCAAAGACTGATGAATACTAGAATTATCAGCCCTTGCCTGAGCATAGTGCTCCTGTACCTCTGATCCTTTAGAGCTTGGAGGATCAAAGCAAGCGTCGGCTCATCATGGTCCTGTAACTTCCACAATTGGTATTCTGCTGCAGCCTGTTGCAGTCCTTGAGGAAAGCCAGATTTCATTGGCAGGCCGGAGGGGCACAGAATGGGTGATCGACCAGAGGGTGTTACTGGATCTAATTCCAAGCTGCCAGTCCCCATTTCTGCCACCCCCATATTACCACATCCATCATCAGTTGGACTAGCACCTGATAGTTTCGATATCATAGTCTTAACTCCTCCTTTCGCTTGAACCCAGCGACGCAGGGGACTATCAGGTAAAGCATATTTAGCCTATATAGATGAAGCTAAACATTGCTGTAGGTCCGCTGCAGAATGAGTTTTCTTTCCCCCTTTCGTTATTTTTGTTTTAGTATTTTACTTTTTAGCGGAAGGATTAAATACTGGAGAAACACTCTTTTCCAGAATTTTGCCAGATTTACCAGAAACCTGTTGGGGATCCTGTGGCTCAGGTGTAGTTTGGCTCTTACGTGACTCGCTGCCACCAGCCGATACCCGGGATGCATGTTGTGAGTTGTCAAAAATATCAGAATTCAAGTTGGGGGGAGTTGGAACAGACATTATATTAGAAGAACAGTAAATCCCCCCGATCTTGTATCAGACCTGAAGAGTCATCAGTAACTGAGCTTTTTCTACTGCTCCTACACATGATAACAGCACTACCAAGCTCCTTAAGATCAGTCTGTGGCAGCTTGATTGCCCCATCGTCCCCAGAATTACTCTCATTCAGTGGCCCCGTTGACGCTGAAATCAAAGCATTCACTGCTACTAATTTGGCTGTTGACTCAGCTGTACATGTTCCACCATTCTCAGCGTGATCAGCCTTGCTGGTATTGTGTGCATGGTCAGCATTAACCAGCCCCTCCGATGCGTCAGAGAAAATCTTTTGATTATGCCGGGGAATGTTGGAGCTAAAAGAAATGTTCTCCTGGTTACATTGTTGCACAGGAATCACCTGCAACATAATATCCGCTACTAAATCCCCAGTAAGCTGCTCACCGGCGGCACCTGCAGTTAATAGCTCTGCCGCCTACCCTGAATGCAAAAGACACAGCAGCGGCTTACCGAGCTTCGGTAGAGATTTAATGGAGTCCCCTTGCTGAATCTGTGCTGCCTCGTCCGGTTCGTCATTCCGTCTAACGCCTGTTGCACCTGGAGTATTCACCGGCAGCCGACCTGCTGCCCGAGTGCCTCTGGTCGTTGTCTTTGAGGGGCCGTGTCTCTAACGTAGCCCAAACTGTTACCAGAAGCCGCAAATGCCTCCGAGGCAAATCCAACAAGTAGGCCACCGAGGAGCGCACGCCCACCAAGCGGGAAATTCGAGAGACGAGCAGCCGCCACCCAGCACTGCCGCCTGCATCCGCCTCACTTCGCCTTGATGAATCCCAGTAAATCTACTCAGCTATTCCTGAATATTTCGCCTGGGTTCTCCTCGTTATCTTCTTTGTCTCATTTTGCCATACCTAGGCTTAATTCAAATTAGAATGTGTATTCACAACGCCGAGTGTTGGAGAACGGGAGCCTCTCAGTGTGCCTGCTCTCCCAAGCGGCGTCAGTCCGCCATCTTTCTCCTCCTGCCACCAACTCCTGTACGTCCTTGTGAAGTAATACTCTCAGCATTTCATACTTCACCCACCCCCCTTGAAATGGTGGACACCTCCTCCTGTCTAGGATCAATTTTCCATTTCTTTTATATTTCTTTTTTTATAACACCCTAACATAACTATACCAAACACTTCCCTACAAACGTTAATTTTGCACCTCAAACTGTCACACCCTGATAGTTACACCCATCAAGACCTGTAATAGTGTGTCAGAGCCACCGGTCATGTAAAGGAAACACATTTCCTGAAGCCCATCAAAATGGACACCAAATTTCGTGGATTCTAAAACTCCTGAAGCCTTTCTTTAATTGCTATACCCGGTCAACAGGTGAAAAACTGCAACGCTGGGTGGCCTCAGCATTGCGAGCTTCCTCATGCTCACCTAGACTTGCAAGCTATCTGCCAACAACCTCCTGTTTGCACCGCTTTTGAAGAAGCCAGCAAGCGGGGACTTCACAGTGAGAACAAAGTGCGCAAGGACTACTGCCTTTGAGGGACATTTTTTAAACAACGTTTTATGGGAAACAACTGTGAATTCTGAGTAAGTCCTAATTAAATTAATCTAAAAACAATTGTAAAAAAGCCATGCTCAAGAAAAGATTTGTCTCTCTGCTCTCCTTACCTTTTTTTTTTTTTTTTTTAGTCACTAGAATAACTAATCAATAAATTGCAGATCCTAGAGCTAACTCCTGAGGCGGAAGCCGGGAGGTTTTTATCCAAATACTTTGTTTGCACTTGCATTGCAGTAATTACTTTTATTTATGTCATTTTCCTGCTACTGCCCCAGACTCACCGCGCCACTATTCCGCTGCTACTGCTGGGGTCCGGAGCCACATCGCGTTCTCTCGCGGTACAGGAGGACCCAGGCAGGTCTCTCTGGCTGACATCTTGGGTGGGGGCTCGGACAGCGCTCTAGTCGCTGGCAGGCCAGGGATATTTAACTCGCATGACAGCGCGAGCACGCAGATCCTAGAGCTAACTCCTGAGGCGGAAGCCGGGAGGTTTTTATCCAAATACTTTGTTTGCACTTGCATTGCAGTAATTACTTTTATTTATGTCATTTTCCTGCTACTGCCCCAGACTCACCGCGCCACTATTCCGCTGCTACTGCTGGGGTCCGGAGCCACATCGCATTCTCTCGCGGTACAGGAGGACCCAGGCAGGTCTCTCTGGCTGACATCTTGGGTGGGGGCTCGGACAGCGCTCTAGTCGCTGGCAGGCCAGGGAAATTTAACTCGCATGACAGCGCGCGCGCGCAGCGGGCGCGCCGGCAGCGCGCCAAAGGCACGCTAAAGGCAAGCCCGTCTGCGCCCGTCCGTGCCCGTCCGCGACCGTTCGGGACCGGAGGCCACAACCCCAGCATCTTCTGTTCGACAGACAAGGCATTATAGTTCTGAGTCCCTCCTTAGTATGAGGATAGAGATTTTCTGCACGTATTCCAAGTGTTGGACTTGCCTGCGGTTTGCCCTACATGCAATTTCAAGCTGAACACCACCCAGCAACAGGATAATAAGCAGGACTACAGCATGTTACTTTTAAACTGCAGGTCTCTACCCAAGCATAGGACGGAAATTGCTCTCATGCTGGAGGAACGTTGACCAGATGTAGTTTTTTTAACTGAAACCTGGCTGACGCCTGATTCCGATCCAGACATTGTTTCAGCCTTGCCCACGGGGTTTCAAATTACGCGGAAGGACCGGGCTGTTGGGAGAGGTGGTGGCCTGGCAATAATACACAAAGATCAGTTCCTTTGTCGATGTACCCCTGAATTAATCCCTGACTGCGAAAGCCTCGCTTTCAGCATTGAGTTCTCCTCTAACAGCTGTTTTTCAGGCATCCTTATATATCGACCACCGGGCCCCCCAAAGCAGTTTCATAAGACCCTCCCACCAACCCTGGCCGAGTCGGTTACAACTTTTGCCAACTTTACACTGCTTGGCGATCTCAATCTTCACTTTGACGTTGCCTATGACCACACTGCCACTGAGTTGGTGAATGATTTAGCTGCTTTACAATTGGAGCAGCTGGTCGATTCAGCCACTCATATCAAGGGCCATCTCTTGGACCCAGTGTTCAGCAACTGTACCGAGCTCAAGGCAGGGCAACCGATTTGTCTCCCGTGGACTGACCATTCACTTGTTCCTCTTACATGGTCTATTCACAAGCCACCTCACCCAACCCCCATCGTTAAGATCGCTAGAAACTGGGCCAGACTCCCAGTGGAGTCGTGGGCCAACAGTCTCATCACTTCCCTTCCCCTCCCTAACGTAGATCCCTGCGCCGCAAATCAGGATTATGAAGAGTGGATCTCGAAATCTTTCGAGGCCACACTCCCTCTCCGCAAAATTACTACGAAGCGCCCACAAAAAACTGCCCCTTGGTTTTCTAAGGAACTCAGGGAAACCAAACGGCGTTGCAGGAGAGAAGAAAGACGGTGGCGTCTGGATTACTCCCTGGATGTTAAAACCCAATATAGAAAGGCCATTAGAGCATATAAAGATGAGATAAAAGCTGCCCAAGCTACTTATTTCTCCACACAAATCATGCATGCAAAATCTAAACCCAAAGAAATCTTTCAGATTGTAAAGAGCCTCACTAAACCTTCTTCACCCTCTATACATCCAAGTAAAACGTTAGTTCATTGTAACGACCTAGCAGAATTCTTCCACCAAAAAGTCCATAAAATCTACTCCTCATTTTCTGCTTTGGATTCTCACCCCGCTGCCCATATGTGGCCAGGTCCGGTGATAGCTTCCCCTCAACCCACGGCCATTTTGGAACACTTTCCCTTGCTAGAACTAGATTCCCTGGAAATTCTGGCCCGGCAAGTAAAATCGGGGTCCCCTTGCGATCCAGCTCCACCAGAGGCCATCATCTCGGCTATGCAGGTTGTCCTTCCCATTATTAGGAACCTCCTTAATGCCTCCATCACCTCCGGCATAGTTCCACTCCCTTGGAAGCAGGCCATGGTACGTGCTCTGCTGAAGAAACCCAAACTTGATCCTGGGGACTATAGCAGATACCGCCCCATCTCCCTGCTCCCCTGGGTGACCACAATTTTAGAGAAGCACATCAATACTCACCTGGTGGACTTTCTGGAGAACAACCAGTTGCTGGACACAACCCAAACGGGCTTTCGACCAAGACACGGGACGGAGACTGCCTTATTAGCCGTTACCGAGGAAACCAGAAGAATTCTGGATCAAGGGGTATCAGTGGCAGTGGTCCTCCTCGATCTGAGCGCGGCTTTCGACACTGTCAGTCACAACATGTTGCTATGCCGCCTCTCTGATGCTGGAATCTCGGGCAGGGCAATACTCTGGCTCAAATCCTTTCTGAGCAACAGGTCCTTTCAGATCTTTGAGGGAAATACGGTCTCCTCCAGTAAACCTCTGAGCTGTGGGGTTCCGCAGGGCTCCTCTTTAAGCCCTGCTTTATTTAACATCTATATGAGACCACTGGCTGAGGTTGTCCGTCCGTTTGGCATTAAGATCATCTCTTATGCGGACGACACCCAGCTAGTGGTCTCTCTGGCACAGGAGGATGGCCAATCTGCACAAATGGGTCTAAGGAAATGTCTGGAGGAAGTAAAAAGTTGGATGACGAGGTCCTCCCTTAAGCTCAACGGAGACAAAACTGAGCTGATGCTCATGGGCCCCGCTGTTCCTATGCATTTTGACTCTTTCGGGCCTCCATGCCTAGGTACCCCCACTGTTCCCAAGGACAATATAAAAAGCCTGGGGGTATGGCTGGACAGAGCCCTAACCTATGACACCCAGGCCATCAGGCTCTCTGCGACCTGCTTTGGCCTCCTTAGGATATTGAAAAAAGTGCTCCCACTTTTACCTATGGAGGCCAAGCAGGTGGCCGTTCAAGGCCTGATCCAGTCTCGACTGGATTTTAACAATGCCCTTTACCTCGGTGCCCCCGACTACACCCTGCGCAAGCTGCAGATCGTCCAAAACTGCGCGGCTCGCACTTTGCTACAACTGCCACGGAGACTCTCAGCCAAACCTGGGCTGAGCAGCCTGCACTGGCTTCCGGTTCGGCAAAGAATTGCCTTTAAGGCAATGTGTTTATCCCATCAAGCCTTCTGGCATAAAGGACCGGTAATTAGCCATGATCTTATTATACGGTACCATCCTAGGAGACAGCTTCGCTCCGGCCAGTCCTTTCTAGTCACAGTTCCAGAATCAGGAGAGCCAGGGCTGGTGGTAGGATGTTCTCCTACAATGCCGCCAAGACGTGGAACCTCCTCCCCCTTCAACTCAGGTCTAACCCTAATCTGCTTTCTTTCCGCAAGCAACTAAAGACATTTCTTTTCAACGCCCATGATTAACCCCCAGCTGACCGCCTCTGATAATACGACCATACTCTCTAGGTAGCGCTTGGACGCCTCAGGGCAGCAATTCGCGCTTTACAAATCTACATTTCATTTCATTTCATAACAAACTCACCGATACCCATTCAGTGATTCAAGAAATTAGACACTCAGCCAAACTAACTGAGTCACATACAACTCACTTCAGCAGCAACCAAATTTTAAAAAAAGAAAACATCAGAGAATCTTTAGCTGTCTGGAAGCAGCAAAGAAAAGAGGATGATACAGAATGTTCAGGAGATATTAAGGGCCAGATGTATGACCACTTTCTTTTATGACTCACAAATTGCGAAAAATTGCGAGTCGCAATTTGCGAGCCGTGAAAACAAATGTACAACAGTGTCAGAGACACTGTTAGTGATTCCCAATGGGGTCGCAAAATGCGAGGCTCATGAATATTAATGCGCTACTCGCAATTTGCGACCCCATTGGGAATGGCTGGTCCTCCCAGGGATGGTGGCCTGCTGGGCTCAGCAGACCTCCGTGTCTGGGACTGCTTTTAAATAAAGCAGGTTTTGTTTTTTAAATGCAGCCCGTTTTCCTTAAAGAAAAAAGGGATGCACTTAAAAAAAGGAAAAAGAAACGTTTTCGTTTCATTAGGTCTCGCCTACGCAGCGCGCATGCGCTGCTTAGGAGGGCCTTTAGCCGTCGCTCTGCTCATTTTCAAGCACTGCACTCGTGCTTGTGGCGGCATGTACCTTGCGGGAGCGATTAGCGGCGTGCCACAAGCACGAGTGCAGTGCTTGAAAATGAGCAGACTGCTCTCCCAAGCGCCTGCGCACCTCTGTCCTCTCCCACACGTCCCGGCCACTCACTCGCTCGCTCCGCCCTCTCCATCTCCTTTTTGCTTGCGCTTCTTGTTTCAACGAAAAATGCCAGCGGTCGATCAGCTAAAATGTCCACTCTTTATTCCCAGTGGAGTAAGCACTTATTGCAGCACATTAGAGTGGTGTGCTCCATAAAGAAACCGTTCACCAAAAGTTCGTCTCTTTCTCTTATTTTACTGTTTAACAAGTTTTCAATAATCCAGCGTCTGTATTTGTCAGGATGATAGCATGACTAGTCTTAAAAGTCTAGGCTTGTTCTTTCAAACTCCTCCAGCGTTCGAGTTTGAGAAGGGTTTCCTTGACTGGTCGTGGGGGTACACCTATTGCGGAACCTCCCCGCCCTTGAGGATGCGTGCAGCTGATGTGTCTATTGACATCAGGGACACGCGCTTTCGACGACTGCAGCCGGCGTGTTCTTACCATTCAAGGTCTGCCGCCTGTCTTTCTGTGCCTCCCAGGAGTGCCTGTCCTTGTACCGGACGCCTTCGACCGACTCAGTCAGGATCTGTCATCGATGGAGTACTGATGCGTCTATTGTAGAGAGGGACTTTTACTGCACACTCCTGCCATCTAGTGGCTCAATCGGGAATAGTTTGATTGAGTACGAATCAAACTCTGAGGATGTTTAAAGCTTCAAACGCCAACATCAAATGACTGAGGATTTGGCAATAGCATCCCAGTTCTTATTTGAGCCACGAGCATGTTATGTTTTTTTTAAAGTTCTTATAATTATTATTACCCTTCTGACCTTCTGTGTTCATGACGGCGCCAAGTGGCAGAGACTCTACTCCGGAATCTTCTTTGGGGATGGAATTGTATTTCATTTTTTATTTTCTGCGAGGTCTGGCCATTTTTTCTTTTTAGTACGGTTTTTTTATTACAGATTTTATTGGCTTGCCGTGGGGCGGTACCCTGCTCATGTACGCTAATTTAGTACTATACGAATGAAACAAAATAGTTTAAAGTTTTACCGCTTACATTAAAACTGCTTTTATATTTGCACTGGTCTTTGGGTTCACGCTGTGTTTTCCCGTATTAAAAAGAATATTGAGCCAGTAACTGCACTAATAGCTATTTGTTTTGTGGCATTCCTTATCAGTGCCTATTAGTTCATGCAAGCGCCACACACAGCATCACTTGATAAATACTACACAAAATTCACTTTCAAAGATGTGTGGAACGCACGCGTCTTCACGTTAAATTCGTCCCAGTAATTTCCATGCAGTCTGTAGTTTCTTACAATCCTCAGCAGCAGTAGAGTGGTTGTGACAGAAGAGCCACTGTCTGTCCTCCGTCACACCTACACACTAGCTGCTCGCTTTACCCTCCCTCCCCTTGTTACTACTAGCAACCCGGCAGACATTCCACCGAGCAGCACGCGCTGCTTTCTAAAGCACAAGCCGCCGGGCTCAGTGAATTCAATCCACAGTGAAGAATGCCAGCGAGCCACCGAAGAACCCTCCTTCCTGTGTGCACGGTCCTGCGTGCACTGCCCTGAATGCACCACCTCTGTGCACTGTCGTATGTGTACTGTCCTGTGTGCACGTACCGTGTGTACTGCCCTGAATGCACCACCTCTGTGAACTGTCCCACATGTCCTGCCCTGTGTGCACTTTTCCCACTGACAACAAAGCCTCTCTATTGTGTTCAATCTCGGGGGTGCTACTGTGGCAGGGCAATGCCAGAGTGCTTCCGTCTGTGGTACTCCCTGCCCCCACAGTTGGCAACCCTGCCAGGGCACTTACAATATGTCCATCTAGCGCTTGGTGCCCGGGAGGGAGCAGCGCCTCGGCCCTGCAGTCTACCAGCATGTGCAAGTGATGTGTATACATGTGCACACGGGTGAGGCGGCCGTCGGTTTGCGTTCAGTGTCGGCTGCAGTTGGGGTGGGCGGTGCCAACCTTAGAAGTACAGAGTGATCCGGCCTAATGTTGGCATGTTTGGGCCTCGCGGCCAAAAGGAATCTGGGTGAAGGTTACGCCTCGGTGCATTCTTCGAGCCCACTCCGTGGGGTGAGGGGAGGACGGCCTGTCCTGGTACATTTGTAGGACACAGCGGACTGCCATTTATATAAATAACTTTACATAACGGCAAGGTGGCTGCTGCAGGCCCTTGCACCCTGTTGTACCAGTAAGTATATGTCCTTGGAAGCGAGCTGCTTCTCATGCGCTGTGTGAATGGCAAAAATAGTAATTGTATAGCTATTCAATCCCTGTCGGCACACCATCCAGGATTATATGCTGCATAGCTAAGCACTTATAAGGTCCAAAAGGCGAGACCTATTGGCTATGTCAAAGCTTGTTTTTTAAGGGCAGGCAGTGGTCCCTAGGACCACTGCCTGCCCTTAAAAAATATTTTCCCATGCATTCCCAAAGGGGAAGGGGTCCCCTGGGGACCCCTTCCTGTTTGCAAATGCTTTACCACCTACTTGAAGTAGGTGGTAAATTGCGATTGTTTTGTGACCGCAATTGCGGTTGCAAAACAGTCATACATAAGGCTCAGACTCGCTTTTAGGAAGGGACGCCACTGAAACGCCCCTTCCTAATTAGCGAGTCGCATATCCTAATTAGCGAGTCGCAAATAAATTGCGACTGGCTAATTAGGGTTTTTACATGGCCCTTAGGTAGTTTTGCATGCGCAAATGGGTCGCAAAACCGTTTGTAAATGTAGAAATACGTCGCACATCTGGCCCTAATGGTTTATTGAGAGTTAAAGGTTCTGATTGCAAGAAGCGGCAATAAAAGACTCTTATGCATAATGATAGCCTCCGGCCATGCAATAACATTGGTTGCGGTGGTGGCACAAACCAGGTTCACCTGAAAAGGTGATTAAATTCAACAACTTAAGGTTTGAAAACAGGACTGAAAACAAAGATGAAAACAGGAAACTAACCTGTAAGGCCCAAGTAGGCAGCTAAATAGCGTGTCTCAAGGCCGTCCTGTCGGGTCTGAATCGCACCATAGATAGGAGGTAGAATCATAATCAGGTTACTGAGCGTGTTCCCTGTGGTAACGAAACAGAACAGAGATTTAGTGCTGGGCACAGCAGCACCTGCATGAACAAAGCTGCAGTCATTCCATAAACAAGGCCCCAAAAGTGTTTCAAAACTCAAAAAAAGCACACCCTTTCCTCTCAAAGCCTCTTGCAGCTTCGACGCATTCCATTCAGATCAGAAATACATTTTTCAAACTTTCATCTTATCCATGCAGCACTGTAACTATTTTTAATAACATTTTAATGACTATTTGTTTATAAATAACATGCAAGAAAGATTGTGCAGAAACAGTACACAAAATATCAAATGGAGCTATCCAACAAGTAGATTTCTGCCTACAACTGGGCGGAGATCTCCGTACAGATGGTATTCACCAATTCAGGGTGGAAGCCTCTGCCCAACAGTAGGATTTACAAGCCTCCGACTCCTTGCACAAGGGGGTGGAAACTCTTACGATGGATGCTACAACAATAAATGTACTACAAGTAACTTTACAACCGGATTTCTGATCTACGCTTATAGGTATAGAGCTCCAACCAGCACCGGAAGACTCAGGATAGAAAAGTAGAGGAAAACAGCATTCGCCAGACTTAAATAACACACACCTGACTCACATTAATCCAGTAAACAAACAAATCCAGCCCACATCCTAGCTACTTCCCTCTTCTACTTGGACTGCATGTCTTTTGAGATGCAGTAACACAGAAGCCTCCAAAAGGCAGCCACGCCCACTCAAGAGGAAGAGAAACATCACAGAAGAGGATACCAGCCCTGTATTTAACTTTGTAGATCATCACAGGAAGCTACAAGGTCTACCTCCAAACACCCTCAATGGAGTAAAGAAGACGCGTGGAGAAGGCGGCCATGTGGCAGAATTTGAAAGACTCTGCCAGAGCAATGGGAGCGGAACCTGAAAGGAAATTGGCAGGAGAAGAGAAAAGGGGTAAAGGAGACGTTCTGCAGGATCCAAGTGGAAAAGGCTAGTTATGGAAGCGGAACAGGATCCTGTCTCCCAATGCACGGTGTCGAAAGCTTTCTCCAAGTCTACTGACAAAAAAAGCGGGCATTTGTTGCATCTTGGGACATCAGCCATGACCGCAAACGGACGGACTTCTTTTCCTTTTAGCGCTGTCTAGCAGTTGATGCCCTTCAGCTCGTGATTCATTGCCCGTCATGCCACCATCTGAACCTCTGCCATCATTAATACACGATCTGAGACCGTTCTAAGTAAATGTCCCACTCGCATGAAGGTGCCGCGCAGTTGCTCAGAATGCAGCAGCAGAACTAACCTGGAGAGCAGCTGGTCTACGTGAATAGTATGCGCATTCTCTGGTCTACACACCCTGATTTTTGTCAGGCGTCAATGCTGCACCAAGTATTCTATTGCAGGCGATGCTCTCGCTGCGCACGTGTATGCTCTCGCCGTGTGTGTGTGTATGCTCTTGCCGTGTGTGTGTGTGTGTGTGTATGCTCTCGCCATGTGTGTGTGTGTATGCTCTCGCCGTGTGTGTGTGTGTATGCTCTCGCCGTGTGTGTGTTGGCAAGCAGAGGCAAAGAAATGTCCAGCATCTTCCCACGACGGCTATTCAAGTCCCCAAAGCAACTGACGGCATGCGTAGTTAGGACGTTATGAGGGGCTGTAAGGTGTGCAGGAAGTCTCCTTCTATGTTGGGAGGTGCACGTACTCTAGTCATCACTTTACCATCAAGTAGCACCCCCCCACCCAATCAATGCCTGCTTTTAGCACTGTAAGGGGAGGTCCGGTGTGATCCGAATGAATGCCTCGTGCATAGGAAAAAGATTCAGTGCAAAACAATTGGCCTCCCCATTTCTTGCAAAGTCCGTCCCCTCCGGATCTCGTTATGTGGCTTTCCTGAAGACATTCCAAAACCATCACTCTATAGAAAAGTCTGAATCCTTTGCCTCTTCGTTGCGTTTCTCATGCCTCCCGCATAACATGTTAAAATTCTGTATCTGTTCTTACCTGCCATTTTGGGAAATGGTGAAAGTAGTCAAGATAATGGAATGCGTATCTAAACGTGAACCGGACATACATTTGCTGTGTGTCACTAATGTGTTATATGGGCGTAAGAGCACATCGCTGATTCGCTCGCATGCCTAAGCTTATCAACAAGACATAGCCTAAATCTAAAAGAGTAACAGAAATTGGTAAGTGGGGCAAAGCACAAACGTATTAGTGCCCATGTACCAATCAACAAGCAAACAGTCATTCTTAGAATACTTTGGGGGTCACCAAATGAATGAAGGCGGCTTATAACTCAGACTTCTCCAGGGGCACCGCAATGTTAATCTGCCTGGTTCACATAGGATACTGCCCTTGGCACAGGAGTTCTGGTCTGAAAAGTGAAGTCGGCCATGTTTCCCAAGCTACAAGTCCCCAAGCCCATCCATTGTTAAATCTCTTCAAGGAGATGCCCTCCTACCATTCCTCAACATTTCCAACACCTCCCCAACCAAGGTATACTTTACGGATACCATCAAGGCAGGACAGATTCTCCCCCTGCAGAAGAAACCAAACCTGGACGCACAAAATGACACTGACTTACACCCCATCACCCAGCTTTCCCTTTACAGGAATGATCTAAAAAGTAGCCTCCACCCGGCTTCTTAAGCAGATCAGGGAGATCAGTCTGTTACAGGACTACCAACCCAGTTCCATACCACACTGCAGTCAGCATGTATGCAGCTGCCTTACAAATGGTTGAATAATCCCTCCTCATGGCAGAAAATACCCCTACCTTCTCATCTTGTTTGACCTCTCTGCAGCCTTCGACACTGTCAAACAAACATTGCTCCGCACCTTAGAAACATGCATGAGCTTTTTTAAATAGTTCTGCAATGGTTTATTTCCTAGCAAACCAACTAAAACAGGTAGGAACCAGAATGTTACATAAGCATCATTATTTCTGTGGCTGCAAGACCTATTTGATCTCTGAACAGTGACAGCAACATATCACTATTTTTAACATACAATCTCGCTTCCTGTGTCAAATCCCAAGTATACGTCCTATATGACGCTACATTGCTGAGCAGTATTTCCTACCATTTTGCTACATATCTTCTATACCATGTTAAATGTATAATAAGCACCTATCGTATACACAAACTATACGTCTGATGCATGTGTGTTGCAAGTATGGGGATGGGTCAAGGGAGACTTGCAAACTAACATTCTGGGTTTCTGGCAAGACTGACTGTCTGGCCCTAACTGGGCTCCTCCGCTGGCATATTTCAGGGCAGAGGTTCGTAGGCCACCCATTCGTTTTCTCCACTCAGCACGGCTGGTGGGTATACCTTCGTGGCCTGAGAGCCAAGAAACATCTACTGGGTGAGACTAAAACCTCTTTGCACGCATCAGCAAAATACCAGAAAATCTCCCAAATGCAAAGTTCCATGGCGTTCCACCCTGTTACGCTTCATCTTTAACTATATGGGACCCCTAGGATCTATAATCACTGAAATCAAAGTAACAATAGACCACCAAAAGTCTACCTTTACATTTTCTCAACCAACAATATTCATCACTTCAAAAGCTGCCGTGAGCGGATGCAGAACTGGATGTTAAGTAGCTACTTAAAGCTCAACCTAACAAAGACTGGATCCTCTTATTCGCAAACCACCCGGATTATGAGAGATTCAAGCCTGATTTCCCC